>NW_024582053.1:0-222163 GCF_017639235.1 Corvus kubaryi
ACCCCTCCCAAGCCCTGGCCCATCCATCTTCAGTGGGGATTCCCTGGTTGGCCTCATGACACGCTCCATGACATCACCTGCCTGCTAATAATAGCACTTCAGTGAGCCACCCGCCAGCAGAGAGACGGATGGGTTTGGTTACAGATGCACTCACTGAATGGCTGTGTCCTGCGGTGCTGTGTTGTGTCCCCCCCCGCCATCCCCCTCCCCAAGTCTCCTTTCTCTGCTGCCAAGGAAACACAGGCAACACACTCCTGGCACATTCTCGCTCTCTCTTTCCAGCACAAGCATATGATTTTTCCAGGTTTGCTTTAATGAAATCTCTGTTGACATCAGGGCCAGCTGCTGTTACTCACAAGAATCCTCAGCTGGACCACTTTGGCCATCCTGTTCATTCAACAGAGGATAAACTCTGAGCCTGTTATTTTGAGAGTTGTGCACACATAACTGCACAATGCAACTAAGAATTCAGAGTGCCAGAGGACAGCAATGGAAAATAACTCCTTCATGCTGATGCTCTCTTGGAATTTTTTCTCCAGCATCCATTAGTGCTTACTGTAATGGTGCCCAGAATTCTTCTCAGCTTAGAACTTCCCACATTATTTGTGAGCATTTTGGTCAAAACTATCAAACACATGACAGGAAAAGCATTTTCCCTCTGCACCCACTCCTGGAAAGCACTGGAGCACTAGAAGGAAGAGGTATGATGCCGCTCACTCTAAGGGAGTTTTTACACAGTTAAAGTCATCAGCAGTTGACATGGACCTTGGCACAGACCCAGTGATCAGGACAGAAGGCCAACAGGGGTCCCCCAATAGTTAGTCTGTCACTAGGCATTTGCGACTGATGGCATTACCTGACCCAGGCAGATTTAAGGTGATACAAAGGCCTAAGCCTACCACAAACACATCGTCAACTTGCACAGCCTCAGAGCAGTGCCAGGTACATTAAAACACTCAGGCCCCCAGCCCTCCCCAGGAGCATTATGAAACAGCAGAAGAGGCTCTGACAGTGATATGAAGTGAGAACTATTAAAATGAGCACCTAATCCTAACCCTAACACCTTGGCTACTGTGCAAATCTCTGCTGATCAAGGCCAACCAGTCTGTCACTTTGCTGCTCTACTCTCATTCCTTTTTTCAACTTCTTATAATTGCTGACACTATCATGAATTGCACTGTACATCACACTAAATTATTCACTCCTTTACATACCATTTACCTTATTAATGATGTTGTAAAAACCAGAAGTGGCGGAAAAATCCCAAGTATAGTGCTACAAGCAAATGGACAAACACATGCTCCCAGACCACCATCTTGCAGTCCCATAAATTTGACTTACACATCGCATCCTTTCCTTGACCGTGCTCTTCCATATGAATCTCCTCGCCATGGCTGTCGTATTGTGTTTCCCAGCCCTCCCTCTATGCCTGCATTCTAAAGGTCATCTGTGAGGCAGTCACATAACCACCCCTTGGATCTGAGACATCTGCAAGAACGGATTTGCTCTAAGCTGCACTTCAGCCTGCTCCCACCTTGCATAACCACCTACCTGGGAACTATGACAACATTGGAACCGAATCCTCCTCTGTACCATAAAGGCTGCCAGTCCTCATGTATTCTTATGAACAATTGAAATATTTAATTTTAAAAGTTTTATGAAGATCAGTTGACTTTTAAGATCTCAAGACTTGTTTTGTAGCATCAGCTTGTTAGCACTGGACAAAATACAGCACCCTCCCCTCTGAGACAAGTCCCTCTCCTTTTCTATCAGATTAACTTCAGCCCTAATACTGTAACTAGTTCCCTGCAAATGGATTTGGCTTCTAAGTGGCTCTGCCTACACTGAGCTAACTGCACAAGAGAGGCTAATGGTTAAAGCAAGGACCTTTGGAGGCTACTGTTCCTTGTTGTATTGGGCTCCTGTTCCCTCTGAAAGCCAAACAGTGACAGATTATCTAAAGTATGTCTACAACTCTGCTTCTTTTGTGCAGCTAAAATGTTAATGTTGGTATATACTAAAGGAAAAGGAACAAGAAAAAAATCTGACTATTAAAGAGAACAAGCTTGTACTCTCTGAGGCATCTATACCTCAGCAGGATTTCATGTACTAAAGCTGATACACACTGGGAAAGCCTTTCTCCGTACAGAAGTGCAGTCCCATTCAGTGACACGAGCTCTTTTCTCTCCAACAAAACAAACCTTGAGATCCTTGCTTGCTTCCCCCTTTTCTAGTCTCTATGTCCTGCTGTGTTTTTATTTTACAAAAATGGTTTCAGTTCTCCTCAAAGACAGCTTGCTTGAATGTTATGATAAATTTAAACTTGGACTTTGCCATTTTCATTTGTAGCATCACGATGCAAAAGAACCCTGTAAAGTGGTACATCGGACAATTCCATTCCTTTGTTTCATGTTTACATATTTAAATAACAATTCTTCATCTCAAAATTCAGCTGATATATGGTGATCATCCCCAATTCAACTGTTGAGAGCAGTGTTGGAGAAAGAAGGTAAGGGAGGAGAGAACAAAGCATAATACTCTTTCATTTTTAGAGACAGATTAATTTATTCTTCACTGTCCTTAACAAGTCTAACCATTTCAGCTTCCCTTACCAGTCTTCTCAGGAGGTGACGGGCACCTCCAACATGTATTTTTTGCAACTGTGCACATTCAGGACACTCTGTACTTATTTCAGACAGATAAACATTTGGACTATGGGCTTTACTTCTAGCACCAAGTGTTTTTCTCTATCTCCTAAACTTATTGCAAGGTAACCTAATCTCCTCTTCATTAAACAATCACCACTGGGGTATCTGATAACCCTAGGTTTTAACCAGGTGGAGGAAATATTTAAGTTATTACATAGGGATGTACTTAGGAAGATTTTAACTAAACACTCCCTCAAATCCTTACACTGAATAAATCAGGCTGAGAAAGATTTAAGCCTTATCACTGTTATCTTTTTCTGTACTGACAAAGCACTATTGTAAGAGATAATCTTGGAAAGGCCAGAACTTTATTATATGATTATAAAGGTCTTTGCAATTTTCTAGTATCCACAATAGGGTACTGAAGTCATGTGATTGCAAACTGTCTGCAGGGCTTGCTGGCTATCTGACTCTCCACTTCCCATTTTCAGCCAGTGAACTGCACTAAGAAATGAATAAATTAATTTAATTAGTATTAATTAATATTAACTTAATTAAGGAATTAAGTTAATTAGTATTTTCCTAAACTTGTGTTCTAATGCAGGAAACTACTGTAAACATTCCAGAAACTATATTCTCTTGGCAGTAAGTGACAGTGGTCTGCCTCATAGTAATCGTGGCACTAATTCACAAATTTTGTCAAATTATTTTGTTGGTCAGAAAAACTAATAACAAAAGGAATAATCCAAAATAATTAAAGGACCTTTTTACTCTACCATGGGTAGTCCAGAAGTCAACATCTAGACTAATACTATGACTCTTCCTATGTACTTAAAATGTTTCTACTTAAGAATAGTCCTGTCTTGAGTATCAACTGTATCAAATCTTGAGAGACTTAAGCAGCATGAATTTAGAAAGAAAACAGTGGTTTCAAACATCACCCTGTAAATGCAAAAAAGAACAGCCAGAATAAAGCAATCCCAGTTCCAATTTTTCAGATGAGAAGATAAAAACAGTGATCCTAATGACTTCTCTGACACACAGGATTAGCAACAAAAGAACAGAGCGCGTGCCTCCGAACTAGGATGTCTGGCAGTGGGGATACACCCTACTCTCAGCTCTCCATCTGCCACACATTCAACACGAGCTGCATCAGAGCAACCATCTGAGACGCGCTGATCAGTCCAGCATCTGCCATCCTGCTCCAACTGAAGCCTTGCTGATCAACAGTTGGGCTGAAAATCAGCTTCAGTCACGGCAAGGAAAGTGCAGGTACCAGAGCCTGACCTTTAGACAAATGCATGCTCCTGTCTTACAGCAGAAGCACATCCGTGCAGGACTCCGTTCTTTTCCTTACGCCCATGTCACTGAATGTTAAGGGTACACTGGCACAGACGTCTTTGTATGTTGGACAAACCAGATACACGACTGCGGGTGGCCCTGCAGACTTAACACTGATTTGACTGAGGAGCTGGCTCCAAGTTTGAGAACAAGATGTCAACAACAGATTTATCCTTGTTTTTTGTCCAGCATTGTCGAGACATGCTTATAAATATATAAGGTGCAACGACCTAGCATCCCTTGCACTCAGAAACTGGTTGTGTAAGAGGCTGCAGTTTATTTGACTTACCAGGAGATGGCGGCTGAATCTTAGGTTGTTTCTTGGTATCTCCAGTGCTGAAGACTTCTGGCGGGGGCTCCTCCCCTCGCTCAATCTTGCACTCGAAGGCAAACAGGTACTGAATGTATTGTTTTTTCAGGGAGCTGGCTGCGCTGCTCGAAGTGCCAACGTTCAAGGTGGTTGCCAGCTCACGCCATTTCTTGTTTTTATTAACCTAGCAAAGTAAACGGCAGAATCATTGGTTTGCAGCAAAGTGTTTTGTTTAAGTCAGGAAACAAAAAAGGAAAAAAAATCCCACTTAATGTCTTGGTTTACTTTTTTTATTTTCCTCTTTTAACTAATGCTCATTACTCCCACACGCAGTAATGCACAGACAGCATTTACAGTTATAAAGCCATTAAGGAACCTGCTGATAGCTACATAAAAAGCTTTGCTTGTGGAGTCTTCTGCATGGTGCATCCTTTAAATGCCTTACGCCCTTCCAGGGCCTATGCTCTTCACTTAGCAATCCATCTCCAAGTAAATTCCTGCTCACTCTCTCCCTCCCTGACACCCACCCACACCCACCCCATTCTAATTAAAAAGCAGCTTCTAAAATATAATTTAGAAAGCAATAACAGTGTTATTCTGCAATTTGTTTGAACGTTGATATGAAAAAAAAATTTTTCTCCCAAATAGCCACCAGCTGTCAAACAGTTCAGCTTGTAATTCCTGGTTCAATTCCTTTCACTTTAGTGCATCTTGCAGGGGCAGATCAATGATTCTCTGGCTAGATGAGAGGCAGAGTGAAGCCAGGCCCCTTAATTAATTAAGGCAGACTTCAAACACTCACGGCTAGTCCAGCAATACTCTGTATTACAATGCTGACTGCACCACTCCACTGCCAGTCTTGTTTGCAGCGTAAGGCTGAGAATATTGAAAGACTCTGCTCATGACTTCCTCAAACACAGGTGATCTGTAATAATAGCGAAGTTCATTTGTCATCCTGGATGATGCCACTGACTCATTCGGCTGTACCACTTGTAGCAGCCACTGCTTTTGCTGTAACACCTGATGCCCTTAAGTTCATTCAACCAGTTATGCCATTTCTAGGTATGATCCAAGGAGCAGGGTCAGCACCAAAATAAATGGGCTTTAAACATCTGAGAATATCAGCTTTTGTGGGTAGCAATTCTGATTCTATGATGTCTGCTCCTTGCCCTAAGGCCTGATATTTTAATGACTCCAACTTGTGTAGCTAGAAAGATTGTTAGCCATACTATTCCTTAGTCTGTGTGCCAGAAAAGAAAACATTTTCTTAAGTTTCTCTCTGTGTTTAATAACACTGTAACTGCTGCCAGTCAGCAAAGATCTTTTGAGGATGGCATTAACAGCAAGCAGGTTGGCATGGCTGTGCAAAGTGTTTTTATTTCTCTGGTGCATCCTGCAAGAACCCAGGAGTTAAAGGAGACCAGATTTTCATAAACTGCCCTTGTTGAGGCTTGAAATCCAGTTACACAGCTCTTTGAGCCTACTGGCTTACAGCTAAGTGGTGCGTAACAAACACATTGCATAATGCAAACTGAAACGTTCATGCCTAAATGCCCAGGATATTGGCATTTAAAAGAAGACTGCCAGCAGCTGGTCTGTTCATGTTGGGACCCCATCAGCTGCAACTCTTCAGACAGAGAATGTGCACCAGCGCTGCACAGCTCCACTCCCTGGCACTCTCTGGGCAGAGTCACAAGATGTGGAGTGCAGCACTTGGAGCAACAGCTTTTTAGGAGGGCATCACACAGACACATTTAAATAAAACTCAGCAAGCAAAGCTCTGCACCTCTGAGTTGCTCTAAACAGATAAACATAGTGAACATTCATGTGGACACACCAGCAAAACCAGAAGCCTTCATTTTAAGTGTAAATTTTCACCGGTACTGAAGCACACACATTTATAACTCAAGCTCTTTCAAAAATCAGTCTAAGTGAACAGCATCTATTCTTTGGCAAAACATAAAAGTCTGTCACTGAAAATCAACACAATGTCCCAAAACAAAATAAATTTCCATAATAAGCAAACATGAATGACTCTCTAGAATATCCCATCTGCCCCCCATCTTGTTCAATTTTGGATGCTAAGAGTCACACTGTGGGCACAATCATGCTGTATGAGGCAGAGCAGCTGCATGATACGATTTACCTGTAATAAAGTTTCTGAGCTAAAAGTAATCAAATCCATATGATGCTGAGGAGCATGAGCCGATCACTAAAAATGTCAGGATAACATCTCTTAGCCATATACAGCATTTAGCAACAGATGACTGTAGTAGGTTTCTCTGCCTTCCTTTAATAAAAAGAATAGCTAAAATCCCTGGATTTGAAAGGCCAATGATCTAATTCAGTAGTCAAATCCTATGTTGTGAGGTGCTATTAAAAATAGCTTTGAAAGGGGTACTAATTGATGTTGGACATTCCTTTCTTGAAGTAACCACATAGATTATGAAAATATGTTCTCTTTTTGAGAATCTAATTTGTTTGCCATTTTTTTGAGTTCAGATTTTGTAATGAGTGTAGATTGTACCTGTTTTAATATTATATGTTTTATATAATATTACACATGCATATTTCTCTACATGTTAGCTATGTTTAAGACCTCATTTTGCAAGGCATTTAACACATGTCTTCAAAAACATAGAACTGATGGATCCTGGCACTTCCCAATACTTTCTAGCATCTAGCCAGTGATCCCCCAGATGCAAGGGATGCTTTGTCATCAGGCAAAGACAGGCAACTTTGAATGCCAAATCTAAGCAAGTACTGACCGTTTTCTCTTGCTTTCCCTTTAGATGTTAAACAATGAAACATTTCATTTTGATCTGTGGTGAACAGCCTTATAGAACACATGAGTATTTTTCAAACATCCCTTTGCAAAACTTCCAGTTAGCTGGTGAGAACACAAACAAAAGCTTCTGTCTCCCATCTGAGACTTTTTTATTCTCAGCTCTTCCTGCTCTCATTTTTCTTCAACTCATTTAGGTAATTCACCTTTTCCTTGTAATCATTATGTTTGCAAGGCAACCCAAAATATCCTGTAAGCATTTTCCAAACACAGGGCAAAGCACAGTCTGTGTATAAGAAACAAATGTACCATATAGAGACACTCAGAATTAAAGGTTTGGGATGAAGGACTGTGTTTTAAGAACATGTCTGCAGTTTCTCTGGAGAGATGAACTGAATTGTCCTACAGGCTGTATCTCTATATGGGAAAGATGGACTTAAAAATTTCCTTTTCCTTTTAGCTCTATCATCTGCTTCTTACTCGTAACTTTGATCCAGTGGCCTTTTCCTCTTTTCTTCTCTCAGCAGCATTACTAGATTTCCCTGAAAAGGCAACAATTTCATCTGTCTACAGCAATGGTCAATCTTGATTCAAACTCCAAAGTTTTAGGGCCATTATAAAGCCCAAAATGAACTCCAGACAGATATCAAAGCATGAAATTTTCTTCAACAATATTGCCAGTGCTGGAAACCTAATGATGTAACCAGCAGGAAATACTCTAGAAAAAAAGGGCATTGGCTTTTTGAAGGTTCACTTTTAACCAGTTCTCACCTGTGCCAAACCTCCAATCTCTTTGACACAGACATAGAGCCTGAACAGGTCCAAGGGCTTCTTGCCCACAGCTGGCAGACTGGCCACAGGCGTGCCCCTCTCCTCCATGAACGTCAGGTACCGATCTACCCACATCTTGCGCTCCGGCTCATTTCCTAGCTCATAGACTTTAGTGATCTTCTCTCCAGTTGTGGTAGAGGAACTTGATTTCTAAATTGCAAGAAGAAAAGAAAGCGTTGGGGGAAGGGTGGGAGGGGAAGGGAGAAGAAAGTAAGAAACTCACAACACTGAAAAAGAGAAGATGTCAAACAAACTAAAGCTATCACACAACAGTCAGGAATGAAGGCTACTAGTTCAGGCACAAACAGTACATTCTGTCCATATGCAGAAAAGTCAACTTTATAAATAAAGGGCCCAAACTCCCCATTTTCCTATTTCTTTCACTGATCTGAACTTTGGATCCCAGAAGGCAAGTTTCTGATGTTGCCTCATGTCATTTTAAGAAGAGGTAGCTCTCACAGAGTGCTTCTTACCCACTTATTTCAAAGTGCTTTGCAAGCAAATATTTTGGTAAAATTAGAAACAAGCTTGTCCCACACAAGTTTAGAAAATCGTAAAACCAAACCAATCCTCTCCTCTTTGCCCTCAAAGATGGGCTAGAAAACCTGGAAGTGATCCTCCACAGCAGGAATTGCACAAAAATAGCCGAAAGTGTGAATCATGGCAAACTAGTACATGGAGAAGTAGTCCTCTCTTCAGAGTCATAAATGGTTACACTTTATTACCACTTCACACCACTGGTGGCCAAAAAGCAAGATAAGCAAGAGTGCCTGCAGTACAAGCAGATTGGTGGCAATACTCTTTGTGAACTGCCAATTAGCTCCCTGATCCAATAAGGCTTATAAGTAGCTACTACTCTCCTCCCTTGACAGAGTACAGAAGATATCCATCTCACTTGTCCTACCTTGCAAAAGGAATGTGTGTTATGACCTGGGGAAAACCAAGGAGGGACAGGAATCAGAGCTGAGCCACCAGGAAAAGCAGAAGAGGTGGCAAGAGCAGAATTCCATCTCTGTGGCAAAAAGGCAGGAGTGAACCTGCTTTCCTGCTGCTCTTTGGGCTTTACAGCTAATGAAAGCTCATATTATGTTTGATTCCCTTTTCTTCTCTTTTTTGTAAAATGTAGAGACAGCAGAAAGCACTGAGGCTGCTACACAAGCTATGAATTCTCACCCCACTTTTTCTGTGCAATATAACCCTGTGAGCTGGGCTCTGTGCCATGTATGGACAGACCCTGTCACAGACCCTACCCGAGCTGCATCAGCTCTGACAGCAGAGAGGGGCTGCTGCTACAGCAGGAAGACCCTCCTACTTGCAGAAAGTGAACTGATTTGCTCAGCAGTGGAAGATGGGAGTGGTTCTGAATTAAACACAAGGGGAAAAGACTGACATAAAGCTTTGGGAAAGGAGCCAAATATGTGAAGGGAAACATATCCTTTACGTCTGTATAGTAAAAGCCTAAACTTTGTTGTTGATTGCAGCAGACACTTCTTAAAACTCATCTAGTCAATCACTCTTTCCCTCCTTTGCCTTTTCCTTACTTTGAACTGAAGACAGACTATTCTCATGTAAACAGAAACTCATTCCTAGTTGAACATCTCTAAAGAGGACCCTCACTGTACCTCACAGATGCTACAAAACCACCCACTTTGTCCATGTCCCCACATAGTGGTGAGGCCTGGCACTCGACACCATGGAAGAGGGATGCAGCAGAGCAGAAACCCACTGCCAATGATTTCACCATTCATCTTGCATGTTAGCCTGGAAAATATGACAGACTCTGTATCTCCTTCCAGCTATCAGCTGCAACTTGGCAACACCAGAAGACAGTCAGGAGAACAGAAACATGAAGCCAAGGGGGGTGACCTAGTGGTTCCATGAGCCATTGCTGTTCTTTCCAGTGAATGGATATCCATTTTAATTAAATAAATACCCTCCTTTAAAGTTTTCTGCCTTGCTGACATTGTAACTTCTTCACAGCAATCCTTGCTACAGACAGATATGATTACCTTTCTTACAAATGAGGTGCATGCCTGAATTTACTTGAGCCAGACTCGGTAGCGTTACAACTCCTACTGAAGTGAGAGTCAGGGCTAAACTTGTTTTATTAATACTAAGTGGCTGGCAGGAAAGTACTTTGACATGAATCCTGCAGATCATGCAAAGGAAGCACAAACTGATTCTGGAATAGCAACCAATTTACTCAAAGCATCACTTGCTGTGTATCTGGGTGTCCAAGATCAGTTTAACTCTTTGCAACAAGTAACACTTTGTCAAAGTTTGGGAGGTTTTTTTGGGTGGGTGGAAAGGGGGCAGTAGGCAAGTCATGTTGCTACTAATTTGATATTGTAGTGAGCACTAGATACATGACCACACAGGCTTGAACAGTTTAATGAACTGGAGCTATCCCACTACCTTTTGCAGTAAGTACAAAGTTACTCTCTCTACTGGTCGCCAGCATCAATTTTAATCTGACACTTAAGATGCCCCAGAACTCTTAACAAAAATGAAGGTGGGAAATTCCAGCTTTTACCCAGCAAATTTTCTATGTGCTTATATTCTAACATACGAGGCAACAAAATAGTTTGTATTTCATGTTATGGTGAACCAGGATTAAGACAGTTCAGATTTACCAGTTTTAGGATTTCATTTTTATATGTTAAGATTCACTTTTTCAAATCAGATTCAGAGCAGAAGGAAAACTGTTAAGAATTTTTCATTCCGTATTTTTCTACTATACATCTCAAATGATGCTGCTTTTCAGCAGTGTGGCAGCAAGCTCTAAAATGACAGTATAATCTGAAAACTTTTCACAGCTTACAGAAGGTAAGAAGTGTTTCTTACTGCGTGAGCTTTCAGGTTGTCATGCTTTATAAAATGGGTGCAATTTTCTTCTAAAATGAAATGTTAACTTTAGAAGAATGCACTGCAGGGAAGAATGCTATTCCTCAAGAGTAAAGATCTTTTTCTCTTCTCTATTTTTATAAATGTAAACGTATAAAAATGACAGATTTGTGCAAGCTAGTCTACACACAAACAAACTTCAGTTTCACATGGGCAGGTTCAGCTGGAAGCCTAAATTCACCTATAAATATTAAATATTAACCCTTATAAAGCGATAGTTTATAAGAAAAAGACCCCATTGTTAATTAAAATGAGCACATCCCAGGCAATGCTGGAAGAACACTGATCATGACCTTTTCTTCTGTTAAGTATGTTGATAATTTTGGTGATAGAAGAATGCCAGTGCAAGCCTGTGGCACATATCTTTACTGATTTAGTTGTATCCTACTCTGCCCGCAATCCCCAGCACTCTTCCACGATATACTGGCAGTGTTGAAATGGGTGATTAAAAAAACTCCACCAAAGTATATGGATATCAAAGCCAATTCCCATATTAAATCTGTTGAACCCCATACTTTCTTTTCAATATACCTACCCACTATTAAAACTGTATTATACGCAGACCCTTGTATGGTGAGTCTGCAGAATCCTTCAGAGCAATACAAATTTCTGTAGGAGTTATTTTCACATGAAAGGCAGTGGGTAGTTGCTTCTGTACAAATCTTTAAGGATCTATATTTATAGAATTACCTACTGTTCACTTCCCCCACTTCAGTGAAGAATTTGCCAATATTACATGTATTACACAGACCTCTTTTACTACAGAACAGAGCGTGCATACACAGGCAGCAAAAACTGCCAAAGTCCAATCCGTGGCAGAGGCTTGTGCAGGACACAATCCTCTGTCAAGATTTTCTCCTGAAGGACTCTGGAGACCCCTCCCAGCTAGCACCATGGAGGTGCAGCACTGTTCAGGTGTATTCACTGTCATGTTCATGGGTACCTATGGACAGGGAACAGCAATTTACAAGGTTTTCATAAGCTACTGTTTTACTCATGTTGCAGTGACCCTGCGTAGTTTACACCCACACTTGAAATGTTTCTTTTAAAGAATTTTAAAACTACCTCACCAGTGTCAGGGACGCACATTATATGCAAACTTGGCATAGCAGAAGTGTCCTTTTCCTGATATACCCAAAGAGGCCTCAAAACCTAATGTTCAGCAGTTCTTTCTCCCCATTTTCTCATGCCTCACTTCCGCACAAAGCAGCTGAAAGAGAGGATCCACTTAGTAGGATCACAGGAATACCTTGAAGTGAATCACAGACCATTCACCCCTGCTTTTATCCTCTACTGGAATGGACAAGTTGTAGCACATGAAGCAGCTTTGGGATTTAATGAACCAATTCGGGCTGTTTTCAAGTGTAACGAAATGCCTGCAATCAATCGTTCCAGGCTATATCAGGCTGCTGTTAAAATCGATGAAGTTATCCAATCCACTGGCCTTCATAGGTAAAAAGGGATCAGCTCATTTGTAGCACTTATTTTGCTATCATTCCAAAGCACTGTATTTATCCATGTCTAACTGAAACTTTTGGAGAGAAGGACATCCAGAAGAAATTGAAAGCACAAACTTTCCTCACGTATTTTTTCCAATGTTATACTCTGGCAATAACCTATAGTTTATTTACATGAAAAAATCTCCACGTGTTCCTGATGACTCCAGGATTTGCTACACAGTTTATGCAATGAGCTCAGGAATGCATTATTGTTTGGTTGTAGAGGAAGCACTCAATGTGTTAGACAGCCTGTGCTATAACTCTCTTGCCTTCCTCCAGAAAACTGCCCAAAAGCAAGACCCCAAACATTACTACAAAGAAAACTAACAGAATTTTTGATATCACACTTTCACAAATGCTGTTAAGAAAAACATGAAACTTTGTGGGATCAAGTAACATCAGCTGCCTTCTGAGACTCAAAGTTGCTGTCAAATAAACATCCAAAGATTTAAGTGGTGCATTTCATGCCATGCTGCCCCCTTGCTCGGGGGATTCAGTAAATGTCTGCTTTTTTGGATGGTTAGATCTCTTACCCTCTGACTGGCCTTCCTCTGTTTGCCCTGAGACACACTCTTTAACATATCACTTTGTAAAAATTGTTATCAAAGAATTATTGCTAATTTAAGTGCACTTTAACATTAGGGAAAACCCCCTTTATATTCTGCACAAGAATATGTTTCACTATTTTTCTACAGAGAAATTACCATCATTTCTGCTTTTGATAAAAAGGAATAAGAGAGGAACAACATATACATTCTTAATTATAAAAAAAAAAAACAAAGCAAAAATGACCAAGTGGACATTTGCTCCCCATAGACCGACCACATCATCTTATGTCTGCATTCTCTTTTCTATATATGTATATAGATTTTCTAGGTGTGCGCATATATAGGAGATAGAAAGATAGATGATGAAATTTGGTTTTAGCTCCACACATCTCTCTCAGGTTTTTCTTTACAACCTGTATGAGAATGATTAAACATTACTCATCTAAAAAAATAGTTTTCTAAAAATGTACATGCATCAGGGTCTTTGCAGCTTATAATCTGGGTTATTTCAAAATAACCAAATGAAGCAAATTAGAAACAATTTTGGTTTAGACTGTGCCCTGACAGCCTAATGGCTGTATTTCCAAATACACAATTCGAAATTAAAAATCTTCCAAAAATATAAATGGCAGTTTTTCTGTGGTGCTGAGTCTGTAATTTAACTTTTGATGGATATTAGCTTCAATAGGGGAGAATACTTCTTTCTCTTTTTTGTTTGTTTTTGTTTTTTTTTTTTTTTTTCCTAAATAATCCTAGTAAAGACAAGTGCAGCAACCAGAGTGAAGTCAGTTGTGTGAAGGAGTTTGGGCCCAGGAACAGAAATGGAATTGTCCTTAACAACACAGTAGGCATGCTTGGAAGCTGATGCATTACAGGAAGGATGTTTTCTCCACAACAACTGCTGTTTTACCAGACAGCACACTTGCATGATGCACACAATTTTACTCTTTCTTATTTCCAAGTACTGTTGGGACAAATTTTGCCCTTGGATAAGCATGCTCAGGCCCCACTGAAGCCAGGCAGTGGAACTTACAGTCATGTGTCCGAGAGCAGAATTTGTACCCAGTGTTATAAAGAAAGAAAACTGTTTAGTGGATAAATAATAAAGAAAAGGAATTTACAAAACAAACAAGCAAGCATTAAAATATAATTAATTACAAAAAATAAACGAAAACCAAAATAACCAGAGCCACTTACAGGGCTTGATGGAGTCTTTGGCCAGCCTGGGCTGCTAATGCTATCACTTTCATCTCCATGAAATGAGGAGATGCTAGCAGAGCTTGGGGACATTGGGGAAGGGACTGGCAGGTTGCCTGGGGTTGGGGGCTGAGAAATACCCTGAGAGCTGTAGCTATCCTGTGGTAGAGGAATAAAAAAAAAAATATGACAAAGGCAGGGCAAACTTTATTAAAAACAAAAAAAATACATCCAGTTTAACAGACTGACCAATTTTTATATATAAAATATATATAAACAGAGAGACACATACAGAAAACACACACATACAGAAATATATTTATATATATATAAAAGGTATTAAAACAACATTGTTAATTAGTATAATTTGGAAAGTTTGCTGGATGCTTGGCTAAAGTCACTAAGCCACCATGCTTACTTCAAGCTCACATGAAATGCTAAGCATGGGTTTCCCATTATGAAAGAAAGAAACAAAAACAAGCCGTTCACCTTATTTAATCAAATAAGGCATGAAAGCAAAATATTAAGGTATGTTGCTGCTGCTGAGGTGGCCAAAACAGGAAGCTATAACTGAAGGCAGAGAAAAATGGCTGCAAGGATTGCAATCAGGCAAGACCCTTCTTTCCCACCCACCTGGCACAGCCAAATCCCCACGCAACTTTTGGCTTGGGATGCTTTGCCCCCACAAGTTAAAATGCCATAAGAACTAGTAACTTTCAGATCCACACAATGAAGGAAAAAAAGAAAAAAAAAAGAAACAAACAAAGAAATTGCACGTGAATGGAAAGGCATGCAGGAAAGAACAGAAGTGGGTAGGCCAAAACCAGGAGATGAAGGACAAGACAGCAGACTTCTGCGGGCAGAACCAACACCACGTGCGGAGGTGGTAAATACCTTTGACTTGCTCTCGGGTTGGGGGGCTCCTTCTTCTTTGCCATCTGCTTTGAGAGGAAGGGGTAGTTTGGACTCACCAGGTGTCATCATATCTGCAAGACCCATAGGTGCTAATCGAAAACAGGAGAAACAGTTAAGCATGACTATGTTTGGCTTTGTAGGAAAAAACATGCTTCCTGCTGCAAGGTTGTAGCGCCACGTGAAGGAGAGGTTTTCCCACCTCTGTCCTGTTATTCCAGCATCTGGAAACCTGGAAACCTCCTCAGCTGAATTGCAGAAACAAAGGAGAATGAACAAGAAGAGAATACAAGCACCATGCAACAACAACCACCACCACTTTACAGAGTAGAATTCATTCTTCCTGCTGCTCGTGCTCTTCAACTGTCTCTGCATTTGACCACAACATTTCAACAAAAGTCTATTTGAATTACTGCTCTCTCCCTTTAGCAGTAGACAAATGTAAGTGAAAACAATGTACATTTTGCTTGCTATGTTGAATCCAAGAAAAAGGCTGAATTTTCCGATTACATCTGTATTAAGGCTGGTGTCCAGCAGATAATTCCTACCCCTACTGACTTCAAAATGAATGGCTCAGCCACTGTGAGCCTTAACTACAGAATTACAAGCTGTAAACTGTGCTCTGTTGGAGAACCAGCACTCAGCTTCCTCCTCCTGCCAAAATGAGGTGGGACTATAACGAACACACAAATGTCTTTCTCTGATAATGGCATGCAGTTGCTTCCCAGGGGTGCAAGGAGTTTAAGGGTTTTTTTTATTTGAAGATGCAAGTGCCAAGTATAGTATTACTGCTGCAGAGCTGCTGGGTTCCTGCATTTCTAGAAAGATGCAAGAAGAAACATTCAGACAAATAGACAGAAAATACTGGGCAGAGCAGATGCTAGGAGGTGCCATGACATTGAATCAATGCAAATAACCAGAAAACAGCAGCACGACATCAGGTGATTCTTTGCCTGCTGAAAAGCATGTGCACAGCATTTGTGAAAGACTGGATTACCTTCCCTTTCTCTCTTTTTAATCCCCCTCATGCCCTTCTTTCAAAGGATATGAGTTAAGAAAAACATACAGAATAACCTAAAAGACAATAAAAAGGAAAAAAATATATATTGCAAATGTCAAAATGTAAGAATCAGCAAAGCATCATTGTCTTTATCAGAGTAGTGTGGCTCGCAAAATGACAGTGCTGGCTTGCACCAGGCAGCAGGCACACTGCACAGCGAGCCAAAGATAGGAGGGGGAAAAGAAGCTTTAAAAATACTTCACAGATTGCCCACTACAAAATGATTATTGCACATATTCATGTATTACTATGTTTTAGAAAATAATTAGTTTTAATTACAGCAGTGAGAGCACGAGCAGGACTCTAGCGAATACGCTGGCAAGCTTTGCAGTGCTAATTTGCTAATATCTTTAGCATCACTGCAGGTTGAGACTCTGGCTCTGCCAAAAAAACCTACCCAGCCATGTGCCATGTGAGTTTACAACTGTATGCTCAATATTCAGCTTTGAACTGCCGGTGTTTTTCATGGGCACATTTTCTTGTTTTTTCAAAGCACATTTGTAGCCCAATCAAGCCCTTAAAGTCATCACAACACATAAATCATAATTGAGATTAAAAAAAAAAATTACTTGCAATACTTCAGACTTCAAGAATTGGAACAAAAAGGCTTTTACAAGTGATGCAGCTGCAGAGAAAAATCTATTGGGATCAGCTAAAAATGCTGTTATTTTTATGTATGTGTGTGAAATCTCAACAAAACAGCCAGTCAATATGCTACTGGGAAGTCAGCATCCACTAAGCATTTGATTAGTATGCATTTTGCCCTTATATTCTGCTTGAGGAGCTGGGGCAGCTTGTGACCATTCTCAAGTTAAGGATGACAGCCTAACATGTTCTAGTTTCGAATTCACAATTAAAAAAAAAATAATTTTTCTTTCAGAGATTTTAAAAAAGTTCTATGTTCAAAATGGTCAAATATATGCCACAGTGTGCTTTCAAACTGGGATGCAGAACTGTTATACAAAATCCATTTTAACAGTTAACACATTTCATGCTGTGAAAGTGCTAAAAAAGAAGTCTTGGGTATTAGTTTCAAAGCAAGCAAAGCTGACCCTTTCCCTATAAAGCAATTTTAGAGAGGTCGAACAAAGCAAAGTTAAAGATGACACTTCTTCACCAGAATTCTGCATAGCTAAATCCTCTGCTGATATCTCACTTTTATGTAGTTGGAACATCATACTTCTATTACAAAGAATTTAAAAATTGTGTCCACTTCTGGTAGTCCTGTTCCCATCAGAACTCCCTTATGAAATCTCTGTTCCAGAGGGGCTTAAGTTAACACCTCATATAAAGGGCTAGTAACTCCAGTCTGCAGATTATCACAAACATTCTGACTCTATTAATCATGCTTAGAAATGTAAAAATACAGGTTCATTTTGGTTTTTGACTATTTATTTTTGGCATATGCAAATGTAACTATCAGAAGTTGGAGACAATTATGAAAAAAATAATAAAGTTACCCAAATTCTGTTTCACTTTTTGTTCTAAATTATTTAGTTCATCTACATTCTTTCTTTCTACCTCTAAGAGAAGAAAACTGCAAGCACTTTACTGGCAAACTGCAAGGTTGTCTATTATCCCTATAGCTTTTACCCAAGATGTTTCCACAGCTATTTTTCTATCTGCTGTTGAAATGCTGTTTCATAACTTCTTGCTAACATACTCTCCAGCGATTTGTGAGAAGACATTCTTTCACTTTTTTTAGCTAAGCGGTACAGCAAGAACATTGTTTTGACCCTTTCCGAGCAGTGAAATACTGTTATTGTCACGAAACTGCTAAAATAAGACACAGTCTCTTTCTACACAGGTACTAATAATTCTGCCTGTGAAGTGCAGACCAAAGGATAAAACATTGTAGAGAGGAGGATAACAGGGAAAATCTTGACTCGAAAAGTGTTGTGGCGTACTGTGAATAGGTTTCAAGTACTAGCCTCTGGCTTATTATAAGAATGTAAGAGGTAGAATGATTTCAAAAAGCAAGTATAGGTCAAGGTCCTGAATTAACTATTCCACACTGAATTTAAGGTACTCAAAGGCAGATATTGACATGAGTAAAACTGCAGCAAAGAATTATTTTTTGCTAAAGGCTGCTCTACCAGTCCCAGCAGACGATGAAATACTGTAGAAGCAGCAATATACAAACATTGTTTTTCTCTTTATTGCTAGTGCAATAACAAATCATGCTCTACAAAACAGAATACTCCCTTCTTTGTAGGACATTCCTTTCCCCCTTCCAACCCTAGCACTCTCCCTCTGCAAAAAAAAAGAGAAGAAAAAGCAAAAGCAGCGAATTAGTGACTGTGGAGTTGACGAGAGGATCTCCACTGCTTTGATGCCCACAGGAAAAACAGAATAGGGACAACAATAGTGCCTGATGTCCTGCCATGAATGATCCTCCAGCTCTGGGGACAAGGGCACCCCAGGGTTTGATTTGATTCCTTTAGTGCAAAAAATTTTTCCTAGAATTTCACGTTTTATGTGAAGTATTATGATGTTAAAAATTAATTGGGAATAATAATACCCAGAAAAATAAAGGTTTCAGTAAGACAGAGGTACTGAAATAAGGAAAGTCTCCTTGAGCAGTAAGGAGATTAATGCCTTTTTATTGGTTTGTCCATCTCCAGAGGTAGCAGAGATTGTGAACGCCAGTTTCTGTGCAAGAAAAATATGGAAACCTGTGAGATATAAACTTCATATTGCTTCTTTTTAAAGATAATTTTCGCTAGAATTAACAAAGCTCACAGCATGATCTATACTGGGGGTTGTAAGTTTCCTGTTTATTATATGCATTTTTAAACCTGGAACTTGAAAAACAGGGGGGAAAAGTCTGAAATATATATGGGTAATTTGAACTCATATAACAAAAGGACAGTGGAGGTTATACAGTTTTTCTGAATGGCAGTTTGTTCCATAATTGTGAAGGGATTCTGACACCTTTTTCCTGAAGCTTTTGTTATTGTTATGAATGGAATACTCTATTAGAAGGATCTGTCTTCTTTGATCTCGTAATTTCTGTGTTCCTAAACCACTCTGCATCAGCAGAAGCTGGTGATCTGCTGTTTGATCCACAGCCACTGCTGAAGTACGAGGATGCATAACTGCATTTTCCTTTCAATTGTGACATTAATTAAAAAAAACTAAAGACAAAAGGATCAACTGGTAATGAGGAGTTATAAATACTACTAAAAATGGGTGACAAAACCAGTGTTAGACATAGCTGTACTGAGGCTCCAACAGCATATGAAAACAATTCCATCAGTTATCAGCAATCTTCTTCTATTTTAGAGTAAAACCTAAAAGTGCATTTGATTGAAATGAAAGACCCACCTTCCTCCCTCATATCAGGCAACACAACTGCACCCTCCAAAACCCAGACAACCAAGAAACAAACTTCTCCTTATTACTTGCCTTGGGTTTTCATTGGCCTCTAACTGAAACCACAGTTGTTCATGCCCAGTGTATGTAAGCAAGTTAACCAGCGCCTTCACTCCAGCAGCAGCCACTCAGCTGCACTCTGTTTTGGCCCTCCATGTGGACTGAACGCTGGTTTATCTGACAGATGTATGATTTTACACTAATGGGGCAGGAAGGAAGGGGAAGCTAAGGAGCCATATAGCTGAACTGGTCTTCCTGCCACAGAAAATCCTGTTTTCAAGCCCCTAAATAGGTATCATGTGTAGGTTCTCCACCTCATCAAATGCAGGGCCAGAGCTGACCCTAAAGTGCACCCCCAGCTCAAGGAATTATCACTAAAAATATGGTATTTACACTTGGCTTAAGCTTTCATTTTTTTGACCAAATCAGAAGGATGAGTCATGATAGGGGGAAATTAAGCATTCCCACTGTATTTGCCCTCAGCAGTGTATCCACACCTAATTTTCTTTATTTGGTGTTGTGTGTGTCCATTTCCTCCCCAACATTGTCTCTTGGAGGCCTGTAAAGCAATTCTAGATGCGTGTCTGCTCCCATGCGGACTGAAGGGGTGCACTGAACTCCTCTAGTTCATCTCATACTTACTTTCCATTGGGTAATCTCTGAATTAATAAAACTGGAACAAAAGAAAACCTCACAAATGCACTGGCAGAAAAAACCCTGATAAATGTTTAAATTATTAAAAATCCAATATTTCAGAATGCATAACACAATAAAAAGAGTATGACTACCCCATACAAAAGACTGCTAGGATAAATGGTCTTGCATTGAACAGATTTCCACTGTATGAAATAACGAATGGCTGAATTATCTGAACAAAAAAACCTCTGTGAATCTTCCTTTAAACTGGTTATTCCTTAGGAATACATAAATCTTCTTAGGCAGGGCACTCTGCCATCTGTTTGCTGTTGGTTATTTTTGCAGCTCTGGGGGCCAACGGAAAAGGGTGGAAAAATTACTTCTGCTAATAGCAAAACAGAATTTATAGCACAGTTTCAATGCTCAGAAGTAATTTTATTTCAGCAAGCCAGACAAAACACATAACTAGACAAACAAAACATAATATTACCTGGGACAGCTCTGGTGGGGAAAAAGCAAGCTACTATCTAATGCTCTTTTCAATAGCTTGTCCCTCTTCATCCAGATGGTGCAGTGTGCTGTCTGGGCTAGCCAACAGCTTCCAGGCCAGCACTGGAAAAAGCCTTTTTTTTTTTGTTAATTTCTCTCTTTTTTTTTTTTTTTATATCTTACTGATTAGCAGCTTCCTTTCTGCTTCTTCAGCTAACCAAAATGGTAACATAATGTTCTTGAAATATAAGACACTGTTCAGTGTCTCAGCAGCTCCTATGTAGAGGAAAGAAACTCTCTGGACATACTAGACACTAGCATCTCACTGTGGCCATTTTCTTCCAAAGAAGCAGGAACATAATAGAATTTACAGGGAGAAAAGACGGAAAGATGCAAAGGATGAAGGAAATACACAGGCTAAGAGGGGTAGAGAAAAAGATACCAAAGCCAAGGCTCTTGGTAAGACACAGTTTAGGTAGTAAAGCATTTCTACAGAAATAACAGAAGTAGAAACAAAAACAACTAAGAAACAACATCATATTACCTTAGCACAACCTATTCAGCTTTCTGAAAAAAACTTCAAAAACCCCAACATTTCTAAAAGGGATAATGTAATCAGTAAAGCATGCACAGAAACTCCATGACTGGAATAAGTATTTGGGAGGATCCGCTTCAGGGTCATTGAAACTCCATCCAAACACAGCCCAATCAAAGAATTGATCTTTGCTGAAGTATTATCTTGAAGGAGGTAATTGTTAGGAATTCAAGCTGAATATGGACCATGAAGCACATTTGCACAGAACTACATTCACCTGTCTTCAGAGACACACAGAAAGCTACAAGCAATTCTGAACTCGTAAGTCATGATATGAAGGATAAATCCAGGAGCTACATTGAATATGCCCTTTTCCTTTTTTTCTTTTTCTTTTTTCCAAAAGGAAGTTATGATAAAATTTTATAAACTGATACTTAAATAAGTAAATGAGGAAACCCTATATGAATTTTGGAAACAGTAAATATGGCCTATGTTTTTCAAACAGAATAATTATGTTAAGTGCTCAACTTACAGCATCTTCAAGTCAGAGCAAGTGCTCATCTCTTTTTTTAAATGACTACCACATTAAATATCTGAAATTGCAACCTTAGCAAGTAAGATGCTGAAAAACAAAAGCAACCTCTTAAAAGAAGTTATTCTCCTTCCCTTTCCTGCAGACACATACACACAAATATACATACTGGCTAGTCAACGCCTATGTCAGGCTGAGTCTGAGTGACGCTGGACTCTGTGTGCATCAGCACTGTATGCATCTACGCGCTGTGCAGAAGGACTTAATGAAAAACGTATGAGTTACTGTACAAAAAAAAGGCGCGTACCTTAGCCTAATTTCAAATCACTCCAAACTACCCAACAGGGGTGAATCAAATGAAGAAGGATGTTCCCCTGCCACCAGCCCTGGGCTGACACTGTTAAGCAGGTTTATGGAGGAAGGTCACTGCTGGAAGGCTACTCACCATTACCTGTTGAACTGTTCACCATGTTAGGTGCCATGCTGTAAGGAGGAGCTTGCGGGTTCATCAGGCCAGAGCTGTTGTTCATCGGCTGAGTGTAGGGGGAGCTGGATCCCATAATGCTGCTCTGATTCATGGCAGGAAAATTGCCTTGCCTAGGAGAGGAAAGCACACATACAATATCTCATTACATACCTCATTGCTGAAGATGCTGTGGTTTGTCACAGAGCACATCACCTATTGTTTGTAAGGAGAAAGCAGGCAATTAGTTCATTTTACCTACGTGGGGAGTTTGAATTAGTCTTGAGCTAGTTACCATACATGTGAAACAGAACTGGACTGAAGACTAATTTCAAGAGAGGTATACAGAGTCTTTCTGTGTCACCACCAATTGAAAGAAAAATACAGCTCACATTATACCCTATGAGTAGACACCAATGTGATCAGGAGTCAAAATTAGAACCTAGCATGGCATAAAAAAAAATCCAGCGCATTGCCATTCTCACCATTTTGACCATGTAACAGCAACCCTCACCTGCCTGAGCTTAATAAAAAGCAAAATGACCAAAAGAAAAATGGGTACCATAGACTCAGTTTCTGATTTTTGCATCTCTTGTTATTGCGTTGGACAGTGTTCATCCGTATGTGTCATCTATGTCCAATCTTTCAAAAAACTCCATATATATTCCACTTTGCTGAAACAAGAAACCTCAGCAGGACTATTTTGCTTTTGAAAATTTAATCCCGTATTTGTTTAACGCTTTTATAACTGAGACTTAAATGTGTCTCAAAAACGACCCTAAATGAAGCCCTTGTATAATTCTCCACACATTCAGATTCTCCACATACTCAGACCAAGTATTTTTAAAGACTAAAACTTATCTACTTTTAAGTTCTAGAAAGTATCTAAGTATGCTCGGTACCTGATTTGTCAAACTCTGTAGATCAACTGAGGCACAAGGAAGAAAATAATCCAATCGAAGTAAGCACAGTAACCCAATGTAATGCATGATTCACTTAAAAAGTAACCTTTTATTCTTTTAATCCATAAAACAATTACCTACCTTTTCTTAGTATAGTTGAAGACTGCATGTATTATCATATGTATATGAGTTAGACTTAAACATATAAAATCATATCTATAAATAAGAACACATGGAAAAAATACTTACTTTTATATTCATAGGAAAATACATAGGAAAATACAAAACTCAGACCTGTTTCTTCAGTGTGCCCCCTGTAAATTTATGCTGTTTTTCCAAATAAAAGAAACAAGAAAGCAACCACCCTTTTACACAGCTTTAGTACCTGTCAACTTTTATTTCCTTACAAAAACGAAGCACTTAATTTCATCCTACACAAAGGGAAAGCTGAATGTCTTGGTAGCAAGATGAGAGTTTTAGTAGAAATTCTGCTTTTAATTATTATACAGTATTCAAATGAAAAAAGACAATTCCAAAATTAAGAACCCTGAGTAACTTCAGTGGCTTCTTGTCTTCTCCAAACTCATGGCAGATTCTTAACACAATTGGCAGAAGCAGATTTCTTTTTTAGGAGGTATAGGAGGAAGACCATTAAAGCACTATTTGGCCTAATTTTTCTTGACACATTGTGAATTTCTTCAAAGGAAAAGAGAACGTGTTATCTAAATAAAGCATCTTTTTCCAAGTCAGTTTTGTCCTTTGCTCTCTGAAGACAAACTTTTCTTCACTCTTGCACAGAGGCAAAGGCTTTCTTTTGATATGAAGGAGATAACTGCCATACAATGTCATTTCCCAGATGAAGCTTGCAAGGAGAAGTGGAGGGAAAAGATTTAAAATGCACAGTGGTGCAATGCTCCAAGGGAGAATTACAAAGGGAAAAGAGAAGAGCAGAACCATTTGGCAACAACTTTAAATTATTTCAGTCACACAATCAAGCTTTTCTTATGTAAATACTGTATCTTAAACATCCCCACCCTCCTTTTTTAGCTGAAAAAAACTATATTTCAACAAATGCAGTTAACCGAAAAATGCTTTCTACACTGGATAAGCAAGATCCTTTCTGTTACTGGGTAAAATTACTAGTGAAGATGAAAAAAATGTGCAAGTGTATTTTCACAGTTTAAAAAAGAAGTAATAGATTTTGAGAGGTTCTTTTATGGACTAAGGCTAGGATTCTGGAAAAGGCAAGTCTCTACAGGTATCTATCTCCTTAATGTGCTTCTTTTACTTTAAAAATACACAGGAGACACACACCTTGCAGGTAAGCTGAAATTGGTCCTTACCTACTAATATTTCAACACTATTACTTCCTATAGCATGTGTATCTTCTAAGCTGTGGGGCTGTTCATTGTCTCAAACTGAGGTACAACCTGTTTCATGTTACCCACTATGGACATCAATCTCAATTGCAGCTCATGCAAGCATATTGCTGTACAACAGCTTTAAATCAAAAAGTAGGAAACTATTTCCAGTTCAGACGGAAAGTGGAAATTAAATAAAAAAGAATATACTGGCTTTGGCCAGGGCAGCAAGAAAACAACTGAAGTCTAAAAAAATTGCTTCTGTACTCAGAAGAACCTGAATGGCAGAGCCTAATTCTGAAATTTCATCTGGCAAGGCAATACCTTTCCCTTTCATCCTCCTATGTAATGCTGCACTTGGAACGGACACAGCTCTCCATCTCTGGAAAGAGCCCAGCAAGTGAAAAGACTCAGCACCATCCCTGGCAGGACTTCGTCCTTTCCCGGCCCCCTGTCAAAGCCCTGACCCGCAGCACACGTGAGCTAATTCAGTAATGCTGAAAGGACATCCTGCCAGAGTAAATGCTGTTTTATTCTGAGATTGGGTGCAGTGAGCAGTACAGAGCTCCTCCACATATTATTTTGCTCTATGATGGTTTGGAATGGAAAGTTTTCTTTAGGGAGAAATAATCAGGTATTACTTCAGCCTTTAATTCTCACTCCACAGTAGGCCTCCTTTGAGTAAAGACTGCCGACTGTGACAAATTGTGCTGCATCAGTGCTATAATATGAAGTGGAGTCCATTAAGAACTGAGCTGAGATCACCAAACTCATTTTGATTAACCTCCAGGTCACTAAACACTTATAAATATGTTACACAGCAGCTGCTAAACATATTTATATATGCTTAAGGTCACAGCATCATCTGTTGGTTGTTGGAGTTAAGTCAAAAATCTTATGTTTCCTTCTGTGCTGCTTTTAGTTAAGGCATATCCAACATACTACAGTACCAGACTCTCTCCTACATCTCCCAATTCCCTTCTCCATTTTTCTGGGGTGCTAAATAAAAATCAAGCCTTTTAAAAACAGTCTGCTGTGCATGTAGTGACATCTAATGGCAAAAATTCAACTGTCCAGCTATGAATTTTATAGCAGAACAAACCCAGCTAAGTAAACAATTTTACAGTATTTGCCACATAAACACCAAGGGCTGGGTTGTTTAGGGACAATGCATTAGGAATAATAGGAAGAAATTAAGAAAAGAAACACTGAAGTTTAGTATAATGAAAAGATGTCTTCATGGTGAGATACAGTTACCCTCCAAGGGAATGAAGGAAACATCAGTACCTGACATGTCTGCATGCAGGCAACATGTTAGAAAACATACTGGTCAGAGAAACCCTGCATTGTGTATGAGCTAGAGTATCTGCTCTTGCAATACCTTGATCCCAGATAATGTATTTTTCCCATTTAGAAGAAAAAGCAGCCAGGCCAATAGAAATTTGGGATTATCCTATCAATTTAAACTCAGTCTCTAAGCCTACAAGTTTTTCTTCCTGCTCTACTGCTACAAGTAGATCTTCAAGAATTCAGCAGTTGTAAGAGATTTAAAGTGGGAAGAGAGGATCTGCTTGCTTTCTATGGCTTATTTACTCTGTTGACAATTTAACAATGCATAATGCCAGAGCCAGTTGTTATGCTTGAGGAAAGGGCTGCCACCTCAGGGGACCTGGACAAGCTGGAGGAATGTGCTGACAGGAACCCTGTAAAAGTCAACAGGGACAAGCGCAAGGTCCTGCACCTGGGAAGGACAAGCCCCCTGCAGTGGTGCCAGCTGGGACTTGACTACAGGGAGCAGCTTTCCTGAAAAGTCCCTGGGCATCTTGGCAGATAGAGCTGAGTGTAAGCCAGCAGACTGTCCTGGCAGCAAAGAGGGCCAACAACATCCTGGGCTGTGTGATGAGGTACAGAGTTGGGAGACGGAAGAAACTCTTGGAAGGGATGGAAGGGATCATCCCCTCCTTCCTCAGCACTTGCTGGACTCCATCTAGAGTATCAAGTTCAGTTTTGGATTCCCCAGAAAAGAAAAGATGATAATAAACTAGAGTGAGCAGTGAACGAACCCCTTAGATGGCCAGGGCTTGAGCACTCACCCTGGAGGGGCTGAAGGATAAGGCCTCATTCAGCCTGGGGCAGACAACTGTCAAGAGGAACCTACAGCAGCTCCATAGCACCTAAAAGAAGGTCAGCAAGAAGAGGAAACTGGCCTTTTCACAGTGGGCATGGTGGGGGACAAGACACACTGGGCAAGAGTGAAAACACATTAAGTTCAGACTGGATGCAAGGAAACCATTTTCCCAGTGAACACAGTGAGAGACTAGATCTGGAGGCCCAAACGGACTGGGCAATCTCTGTCTTTGGAGATTCTGAAGACTCAACACGATAACGCCCTAAGCTCTAAGCTGAGCCTGATGAGGAGAAGGTTGGACTAAATGTTCCTCCTGAGGTTGCTTTCCAGCTTGAATGATCCTATGATTTTAGCTTGTCAGCTTCACTGTGCTGTTGACAGTCTCGTGTACTCCTGGGTCCATAGTACAACTGCTCAAATTCAAACCATTTCCTTTTAAGAGGTTCTTCTGATCTTTTGCTTTCCTTCATTTGCAATCTACCCAAAGCTTAATCTGCATTTAATCTCTTTTCTCTGCAAAACAAGCAGCATCAGATCTAATTGTGTCTTCTGAGCTAATGCAGAAGTCCATGTATTTAAGAGGAGGAGTTGACATGCAAGATCTGGTCATCGTTATAAAGCAGAACAAAGAAATTGTTAGAAAGAGCAGCACTGACAATACACAGTAGCACAAGTGATCACAGCTGCTGAGCAGTCTCTTATACTGAAATGCCTTCCTTTAATTGGACCTGAAATCCTCACTAAGTTTTACATGTCTCCAACTGCTACACAGAAGTCACTCTACAGCCCTTGTGCTTAATACTTCCTGATATGTGATTTAGTACCTCCTCAGATTTGTCACCTTATGCTAGACTTATACTGTCATCTTCCTTCTTATTGAATTAGTATGAATTCACTACAAAATTGAGTTCAGACGTATACGTGGTAATTTAGCTATGGACGATGACAGAAATGGATTATGCTTCACAAGACAAGAAATGAAGACACAACTTTTCATATGGAAACATGTCAAAGCTCAGGTTGTTCCTGTGTACAGAGAGATCAAGTTCTAAAACTTTCTGTGGATTTCCTAAGAGGCATCTGATGCCTTGTATTCTTCTCTCAATCTGCAACACTGGAGCAAAGCCCTTTGTACAGCCAGAAAAAAATGATCCAGCTTCTCTATGAGCCTTGTGGCAGCCTGAGCACAGGAGGTGAGTCCAACATGGAAATGTCTAGGGAACAGAAGAAAGCTTGAGAGGTGGAGAGTTTAGAAGTGATGGAAGTGAGGAGATTCTGGGCCATAAGAAATGGAAATGAAGGAGACAGTAGAAGGAAATTAAGAAGGAAAAAGGATTGGGAGCATCCTCACTAGGTGCCAAAGATTTTTAGGGCCAGGAGGTTGGTAGGTACTCAAGAGAAAGCAGATAAAACAGAGATGCAGGAGAAGGAGCAGGGAGAGATGCACAGAATGCTGCTACTCCTAGGGCAAACACAGGTTACGGTCCCTCTAGCACAAGTGGAGCCTCTCAGCCAGATACACCTGAAGGAAGGAAGGGATTCACAGGGAAGCTTCCAAAGCAGGGTGCTACCAGACATGTGCCTTCCCTCAGCTCCTCAGCTCGTGCACCCTGCCCTGAGTTAGGCCAGGCTCTGATGTGGCCACATTGGCCAAACGCTGGGGGAGCCCCAGTCCAAATGTGGCACAATGGGGTGATGCTGAAGGAGCCGTGCAACAGGGACAAGAGCAGAGATGGGGCACACAGCTCAGGTAGGGAAGAGATGGCACTGAGCTTCCTGACACTTGCCACACAGTGCACCTAATGTAGGGATTTCGCCCAGTTATGTTGCCCTAGGTGTGAGACCTGAGAAATTATCCTGTTACTGTGACCTGGCCACCTGAGCAATTGGCTCATGAAAAAAAAATGGCCCACAAGTTTGCCATTTCTGCTCCAGATCTTTAACCTACATCAGTTTTGCAGTCAATGCACTGCAGCACCTCAAGGGAGTAATTTGTGTAAACATTTTAAAAGGAACATTTTTTCTTTTAATGCTGACACACTGCTAAGGTGGCTACTTGATTACAAACTGTGAAAATGACTGCGTTAGGCTGCACTCACAAATCACAGTGTACTGACCAAATTGCCCTGTGCTTATCTGTGCCAGGTCTGCAGCATGACAATATTTCCTCTCTCTTTTAAATGTCAAAGTATGATTTGGGGGGGCTGTTATTTAAACACACTGACCTGCACAATAACCAGAAGTACTTTATTTAAATCTGTCTTGAGCTGGGACTAGCCTTAAGCGCTTATAATCTGTCACACTTTGACACCAAATGGGTTATTATAATGAGAGTAATTCAGGAGTGAGACCTGTGAATGCTTTCTCCCTGGAGAATTTACACATAAACATGTGCAGGCAGATACATATGCTTTTTTGTTATGGATTTTCCTTCTTGCTACATTATGGGCTTCCTCGGAGAAGTGAAACCATTTCTGTTGTCAGTGGATATGGGAGAACTGAAGGAGGGAGAAGAGAGCAAGGGAAAATAAACCCCAACATTGCTTACTTTGTTCTGCCTGGAGGTTCATAGTACTCTTAGCAAAGGCCAAGACAAATGAAGCCTGAATATTGGCTTGAGCAGCTACAAAATGGCATTGAAGGCAGTTCCCATGTGAACAAAACAAACAAATTTAACATCACTGTATCTGAAAACAAAGTATCATCTTCTAGTTAGCTGCTACTAACTATACTGCAAGTATACTAGCCTGGACTTATATGTCCTCCTCTGTTCAGTGGGGAAGCTCAGCAATTGTAACAACAAAGTTTTAGAAAAACAACCACGAAAGCTGCTGATGTGACAGGTATTAGGGCTGCCACAGGACTTTTTGCCTTTTTTCAAGTTAGAAGGAAAGAGAAAATTTTAGATTTGTGCATGTGTACTTGTGTGCAAATGGAAGGCCAAAGTTCTGAAATACACTGACAAAGCACTGGCACACACAAATGAAAAAGCATCCAGATTTGTACTGAGGGGTGTGTGTGTATGTGTGTCTGCTGACAGGAGGTACACAGAACTAACACAAAACTGTTCTTCTCAACAATCAGGCCTAAATGGCAACGCTAAAATGGGGGAATATTTTCAGCACTGTAATTATGTGATAGTGCAAATTGTCATCCGCTGCAGTCGGACTGCTTACACTGACTGTTTTCTTCGTCTGGCTGATCCAAAGATTATTGTGCAAGATACTTGTAAAAAGAGTAACAGAAATAGCCTTTCTAAATATATTATTTTTCTTCTGATTTACACAAATACTTGTGCCTTTAGCATCATCTCCATTGCTTAGATTTTACTACAGAACAATCAAGGAGGGGGGAGAAACTTAAAAATTAGTTGTTCCTACCACACTGATTCAATGCTGAGCTGCTTAGCAAAACAGTCACAAAAACTTATTGTTTGTTTACAAGCTGTTGTCATCACATTAACCATTTTTCCAGTGAAAACATCTGCCTGACAGGCTACCTACTTGGTAGCCATTTAAAGCCCAACAGAACAGGAGTGTCATACCACATCAAACTCTTGAAGAGCAACATAAGAGGCACAATGTAATTCACGAGTAATGATGTTAATAACAACACAACTACCCAACATTTGCACAGCTGAATGCATGCTGAGATCAGAATAAATCTCCCTATCCTGTTTTACAGATAATAAAAACTGAGGAGGAGATCCAAGATTAATAATCATCTAAAATAAGGCCAGAAGAATAATAAAGTAGTTGAATACAGTGAGGAAAACACAGCGCAAGTCTATTAAAAATAAATCCTTAACTTCATTTGATCCTAATGACAGAAGGGTGTGTGACTGAAAAGCATTTAGTGATAGTGAAATATTGTAGGGTTTTGTTTGTTTGTTTGTTTGCAGGTTGCAGCCATTTGATTTTCTTTTTATAAAGTTCCATTTGTGTTAAAGTGGTTTTGGTCTGAATTTCATGGTGACCACAGCATTTGGTCACCACTCTTCAAACCCACAGGGAACCCCTGAAATGCCTTTATTGCACAGCATTCTTGCAAGTGCAGCAACACTTCCATATTTGAATTTATTTGTGTAAGAACAAACTAAGCTCTTGGTATTCAGTGCAACCTGTACTGGATAAATAGAATATAATGCTGTGTGACAGAAAGCAGAGAATGACTGAAAAGTGGGCCAAGTCAAATGGCTTGTAAACTCATCAGAGCTCTGCTCTTGGTAACCTCTGCCAACCTTCCCCACACATGGATTTGTATAGCAGCTCTAACAGCAACTTGCTTGCACAACTGTCCCCATCAGATGTGATATCTGAGCACTGAGGGGATACATTTCTTAGCCCAAGTGGAGTGCGTGATGCATAAAAGAGGGCTGCTTTAATCTGTCCAGCAAGCAGGAGCATGCATGAACGGGTTTATAGGGAAAAAAAGAAATTTGCCCTGTATGGCATGATGCTGTCAATCTGAACCAGAATGTCAAGAAGGGTGATTTAGTTTAGTGTGACTTGATATCAAAATGAGAATGACTCATACAACTCTCACTATGCATCTTCTATTTCTGTGCATGTTTATAAATAGCTGTATTAAAAAGTCGGAAGGCCCTATGAACTCTCTCCCAGAAAGATTACTTGAATGTGGCAAGAGTCTGTTCCCAGCACATAAACAGCCAGAAGGTCACCAAAGTGTGGTGTTAAAAAGCTACAGAAAATTATTCACTCACTCAGTTTCCTCTGGTGGGACACTGTCTTGAGAGAGGCTCAATCCCTGAGCTCCCTCATCTTTCACCCGGGGATGCTGTCTCCCACCACCATGTTCAGTCACATCCTCGCCCTGCTTTTGAGCACCTTGGACTGCACTGTGCTAGCAACCAACTGAAAATCTAATAAAATCCTCATCATTTCATGCCAGCTCTTCAGTGTATTTTTTCATAGTAAAATGTCATCTGGCTGACAGCAGGATGCTGAATGCAACTGTGCATGTGCAGCAGCATGGTGAGGAAGTTCTCCAGAGGGATTTCCCAGCAGACATGTTTTCACTCACCTATCTTTGCCCAATGGCCTGGAGCAGTTATATGTTTATCAATATTATTACCAGCACTGTTACCATCAGTCTCGGCTCTCTGGCACACCGGGCAGTTTCACAAGAGCAATGTAGTGCACATGACAGCATGATTTCAGTTGGCTCTCTTCTTCATCTTTGTCTCAATAGATGCCTGAAACCTACTGCAACCACTGCAACAGGTATTTAACGTATTGGTAAGATTGACAGCCATCATTAAAAAAATCTCATGCTGTTAGGTTATTATTTAATATGATTCTTACAAGGCTACTTATATGTCCAGCTAGAACGGGTGCTCCCATCTGAGCTCATCAACAAAGTGAAGGGTTCTTCCCACTCATATTTCCCCAGGCAGCATTGCTAAAAAAAATTTATTTTTCTCTCAAATATCACCACTGTAAAAGAACCTAAAACCTTAAACCCCCTTTAAAACTAGAAACCCTCCTACCATTTTTTATGTCTCTCCCTTTCTGTCACAAGAATCTTAGGCTGTTCAATCACAGTCTTGTACTTGCACAGTGTTATGTGCCAAATCACACAGTGCAGTCACAGAATTAGCTTTCTTCATGAGTCCCATTAAACAGATGGTTATTCTTCTATTTTGTTTTGGCTTTTTTTTTCCTAACCACTTCTGTGATTTAAACTAGTAGATCTTCTGACAGACTGTGTAAACTGTTTCCTCATCTGAAATAGTTTTTGTTGCCTAAGAAAGAGTACTCAATCTAAGATGCTCCCTTATTCTTTATACAATATCAATTAATGAAGTACTGCATTCTTAATTTCCTGAAGATCATATTTTAAGGTACACAATTTCTGTGTAACATCTGACCCTGAGGCGAGGCAGAATGTCAATAAACTACACGAAGTCCTACACTGCAATTCTGTTTCAAAATATTTACTCTTTCTACAGAGGGCAGTGAATCTCCTACACAACCAAATCAAGCCAAAAATAATCTTGACACAATACTAATCGAATTAGAAGTGTCTCTGAGGTAAGTGAAAATTCTCATTCATGACTGAAAATCATGCTTCCTTCTCAACACACTCCTGCTTTTACAATTTAAGAATGGTTACTCTCTGAAGGAGGAAAAGAGTAGGACTCTTGAGGTCTGTGGTTAATCTCTAATGGCACGAACAGCATACAGCAGTCGACTTGATTGATGAGTCCAAAGAAGAAAAAAATGCTTCCCCAAATCACTGGTTGCCTGCAAGAGCTCTGCGGCATGGTGACAACCAGGGCTCCAAAATGATGGATTTACCTTTTAGTAAAACAAAATTCCAGATAAAAATGTATTTCTCTTAGTCTCCCACAAGAAATGGCTATGGTTAGCTCAGCATGTAAAGTTTCTTCCAATTCTTACATGATTTTATCAGCAATTTTGAGCTGATCCATAAAATGCATCTCCATTTAAATAAAATAATCACAGAAGATTTCTAGCTTTCCCTGTACAATAATAAATACATATAAGCTGAGCTGAACTTCCTCCTTCCTAATACATTATAGAAAAAAGTCATACATGATTCTGCTTTGAAAAGTAAAACACAAGGGAAAGAAAAAAAGAAATAATAAAAAAATCAGCTTGATACAAATGACTATTTCTCATGAAGAGGAAAGAAGCACGGATCCTTTAGAAGAGAAATATGTCAATACTGGTTAATAGCTTCCTTAGAAATTACAGTTACAGTAAGCATTAGTATTTGGACTTTTAACCCCTCAAATCACATGGAAGCTGAGCTTGGGGAGAAGATATTCCAGCTATTACTGAATCTCCTCCAGCCTCAGGTGGAGCCAGCACAGGAGTATTTGGGGTTTGCAGAGACAATACAGCCATTTAGGCCAAGAAGCAAAACCACTTCACCCTGCTGAAACTACAAGTGGGGCTCATTTCAGGGTGACCCATCAGGATCTCTAAGGAGCAGAGCGGAAATGACCAGACAGCTTGAGCCTGGAGAACTGTGAATGGCCTGAATTTGAACAGGAGCAACTCCTTCCGTGTGACTGAATGTTAAATAAAAGACCAGGCAGAAAGAGCCTTTCTTGCCAGGGGCTTATTTCAAAGGCAACAGATAACGCAGGCCCTGGCTCCAATTATGGCTACCAGTCCTATCTTAGCCTAGTTTACTTTGGGGATTTCACAGTTGGCAGCCTTTCATCTGGAAGTAGCCTGGTTTGAATAAGCAAAGAAACTTGAATGAGTACTTAACCTTCCTGCACTCCACCGAACTTCCCAGCAGAGAAGAACAGCACCTCCAAGCTTAAGGGGAAAAGGGAAAACAATGGAAAACATATACTCTCTCCAAGGATTAAAGACGGTAAGTTTTACTGGAGCACTTCAAGACTTCCTGCTACGAAACTGCAGCTTTCAAAATCACAATTAGAATTTTAAACCCAAGTCTGAAGATCAAAAGGGCCAGACTGGAAAATACTGCACAAAACTGACAGGCACTAGGATGCAAAACAACTAAAACAGTCCTGGGTTTTATTTATATTATTATTCTTTTTAAAAAATTTATTCCCCATTTCCGCCTCCTTCTTTTGCCTTTTGACATTTTAATGCACCATGTCCATTACTGTATTTCCTCACCGGTACCTTCTAGTCCATCAGCAGTGCTGCATTACCCTGCTGTTGGAGAAAATAATACAGAAAAAGTGCTTTGCTGGCACCAGCAACACGGATTATGAATTATACATACATAGCAGGAGAGAAATAGCTGATGGAAGGTTAGTGTGACTGTGTGTGTGCAAGTGTGCATGTGCATGTATACACATGCACAGACTAAGAAGAAGACATCTAGAATGCACTTTTTAAACTAATTTATGCTAATTGTGTTTCTCTGTACAACAGAAATTCTCTAATATCAGTGCAGCTTTTCTAGATCAGTATTATGACTGATTAAAAACTTACTAAATTCTTCTCACCACACTACAATGAGGCTGTGGTATCTAACCAGTTGCTAAGTAATTTAGAACCAGAACCACATTCTAGAATGCCTAAAAGTATATCAAAGCAATGCCACATCATACATTAATTTAGAGACTGAACACCACTTCTCTCGCATGGGGATCAGCGGGAGATAATGTAAATATCCACCACAATTTAGCAACCCAATGGCCAGGATTTAAAGTGACCAGAGGCTGCAAATAGCAAAGCTGGTTTCCAATTCCTCAGTTTAATAAACTACTGTCTGAATCGCCACCTCTAAAATCAATGGCACTGAATTCTAAATTCACTCAATCTATAAAAAAAAATTGCTTTAATTTACAAAATTGCAACATGCAATCCTGAGAATCATATTAAGGTACATTGAGGTCAAAGGGGTGCCTTCAAAGATAGGATTGCTCCTCATGTAGGCACATCAAAACTCATTTTGTTGTAATTAGTTCAGGTATTGATAACTGTAGATGCACCAGCAAAAGGCTCATTTTAACATCCAGTTGGATGCACATTTTACAGCCACCTAGCACTGAATTACATCTTCTAAGGCCACAATTCTAACAGCATGCAAGCCAGCTGTTTTACAACTATGTTTTTACCTTTCCATATACTACAGTCACACTTTCAACTACTAAGAAGACATGCTCAGAATGACGCTAGAATGAGAGATGCTGAAAGTGATGGTGAAAAGCATCTAGCTCTAAAGATGTCTTTTGACTTCAGGTGCCAACCTGATAATCAGTTTTAAACTAGGAACTTGCTGTAGGAAGCAAAAGCTCAGAGACAGTGCACACATACTCCTGCAAAGATTCAAGCTGGGCATCTACGAACTGAGGAGATCAAAATTGGCTGGTACTAGAAGATATTGGCTAAATTTGCTGCCTTTCACATAAACAGGGAAAACACAATCTCATATGCTTAAAACTGTTTGTTTTTACTGAAGGCTTACTGTGTTGCAGTTTTGTGCACACAGGAGTATTTATCTATCACTATAATAGATACATGTATGGTTCTAAGAAGAGCCACAGTGTGATAAAAGACTTGATCTTTTGGAGCCACCTGGTCCTTGAAGGTCTCCTCTGGGTTCCAGTCTCCAGCAGCAGAACCAGCCCTTGGGGTTTCAGTCAATGTCAACCTAAGTTATGAAGAGTCTTTTCTTACATGGATATATTAGGTCTTTAACATAGAGTCCTCACCAGTCGATGCTTATGCTGAGACCAGGACAAGACAAATATAAAAAGGAAAACACAGTTTTGTAGTTCCTTCACACTCTCCTCCTGAAAATGAAGGGAATTACTACACAGGGTACTAGAGAGTTATTTAACATTGCCTGCTGTGAACTTTCACTCAGAGCAAGCTTGAACACCCTGGGCAGTGTGAAACAATGAAGAGGTTCAATGAAGAGGTCTTAAAAACACCTTTCTTTTCTCTAGCCTGACATGCTAGTCATCATTTGGGAAACACTGGCCTGCATGCAGAGGACAGACTAGCACATTGTAAGATTTTAGGTTACAGGGAAGGTATTATGTAACTGTAGAAATTAATCTAAGCTTAACATAAAGCAGATCTCAAGATGAGGTCAAAGGCTAATTCAAATGGTGTAAACCTAGTATCTTCCACAGCCACCACTTTCATTTATGTGATTTTTATCTTTTCTAATGAAAAGGGTGGTGGTCTGCTCTGAGGATGATACCTAGGTATAACTGGCTGACACTCAGATCTTGATCATCCTGCCCTGGTTAATGAACATCAATTTTAGGCCCCAGTGGAAGAGATTTTTTTCTGATGCATGCCATTTAAATTCATTTTATACAGCTGCTTAGTGTGGCTTGGCAAGGCAGAGGCAAACCAGTGTTCTAAGTCTAAATGAGACTCCTGAGCTGGTGAAGGACAGATCCTGTCTGTGGATTAACAGCTGAAGATAAATTTCTCTCCCCTATTGATACTTGGCTACTGAGTCAACAAGTTGACCTTGAAGTCGATCACGACCAACTTGTACAGAAATACTGCTGTGTAACCATGACTATGACACAACCTTTTAATTTTAATCTGAATTCTGCACAGAGGAGGGTGTTTTATAGTAATAAAAATCCAACAGTTTTTGAGGTCCACAGCCGAATCTTATAAACTCAACACATTCAAAGAAAAAGGCTGGGCACTGCTCATGCTTGTTGGCATACAGTAGTGGATGTCTTTCCAGTCAGGCAAAGTAGTATGGTGGGAGTGCTCTCCCATTTCACTAAGTTTTGTTTTTTGAACAGGATAACCAGTAGACTTGTGTTCTAATTTTTTGGTTTTCTTTCCGCTTTTTCTGTGCACATATATGAACAATGTTACTAAGGAAAAAACCAAACTAGCAGCTACAGAAAACTGGTAATTAAAACTTGTTAATTGCTGTGACAGCAGCAATAATTTGGGTATTACAGATTTCCTACAGAGGCAACAACTGAATTAACATGATGGCAGGGAAGTCCTTAAAGGTTAAATCTCAAATGAAGATGGACCTGTTTGCGAGGAAGCAACAGGCTGGGAGCCAACACAGATACTTTCTCCCAGTTCTGTAATTTATGATATGGTTACAGAAAACAGTGTGAAGGACTCTGGTGAGAAAACAGTACCTGCGCTTCAGGCAAATGTTTTGCAAAGGATACTTAGTGCTCCTAAAAATCTTCTAGAGACTAGTTTTTCAAATACATGCACACTCAATTACAGGGTACTACAACTTCCTTGAAAATCCCATTAGGAAATGCTGTAATCACTCCTGCAGTACATCATCTCTCAGAAAGAGATCATACTTTGGGGGTTGCAGTTCTCTGCCTAGGCAGCAGTGACAATACCACCAAGTCCAGAAAATTTGGCAGCACCACTGCAGACAAGAACACCAACAATGAAGAGAGAAAGATGGTGCCTGGGTCAGGGGAAGGAGACATCTCATCAGCCATGATGAGGTTCTTCATTTCCCTTTTAGTCACAAGGAAATGGAGCTGTGCCAAAAGCCATGCAGGTGTGTGAGTGAGCGACATGCAGATTTTTGCTGTACTGTCACAGTGATGTTAGTAAAAAGAAAACAAAAAACTAAAATCCCCTCTACAATGCAAGTACTTCTGTATATTTCATGTGATTTTTATACTCCTTCGGCAGCCAGATGGCATGATCATAAACATTTTTAAAGAATGCTAAGGTCCCACAGCAAGTCCAGTTTACACTGCTACCTACCTGTACTGGTCAGGCTGGTGCACTGAGGAGCCTGAGTGTTGCCATAGTTTGGGTGCTGTGAAGAAAACAGCCCCAGACTGGATGGGATAAGTGGGTGACCTAATGTGTGGTGGCCTAAAGCAGAATGAAAGAACAGCCTCTCTGGATTTGATCTGTATCACAAATCCGAGTCACTGTCAAGTACATGTCAAGTCATTCCTTCCATATGCGAGTCTGGAGGACTTGCAGGAATAGCCAAAAGCCATTATGCTTTCTCCCCTACAGTTGACTTGAGACCAAAGAGGAAAACAGTGTGCTTGCAATCTCCTGGCCTGAGAGCAGTGTGACAAGTTCCTCCCAATTTGCAGTTTATAAACAACCCTTTTGTCAGTATTTGTGACAGAAATTCAGTGACTGCTCTTCCATAGGTGCTGGATCACTGGAATGGGCAGTATGTGATAGGAAGGCTCCGAAATGCTGCAGTTTTGTCCAGTCAGAGCTAGAAAGAAAAAGCAGTTCTACGAAACTGACTTGGGAGGAAGGTGTGAGATAGAAATGGTAATCATTTAACCGAGTTTTTGATCAAACACCACACACTATGCCCAACGTATAAGTTGAATCACAACCAAATGCTTTCCACTTAATACAAAGTCTTTTCTTGCTGTCAAGACCAACAAATGTGAGCTTTTCCTTTCATTCTGTGATTATAAAGAAATCCTGTTCCTGCAGCTGCAGTGATGGCCTATTTATTCCTTTGTGCCTGACCTATCAGCTTATAGCCTAAACCAGACAGACAGAATCAGACTTCCATAAATCCTACTAGACAGGTCTGTTAAAACAAGCAACAGAAGAAAGGGACTGCTGGTTCACAGATATCTGCTGGAGTATGGTCTATTTTAAGGGAACCTGTTTCTATTTTACTAAGGAAGAACATGAAGCACACTAAATTTACTGTTATTGTTTTAAAAGTTTGCTGCTGCTTATCATTAGTAGCCACCTGCCTTTCAAGTTCTCAAAACAAGAAAGCAACAAATACAGGGACACATTAGCTTCCTATTTCTTGTTTAACATTGCATCTTGGAATAAGAGCAACTCTAGTGTCCACAAACACTGGTCTTGACTGATAAATACCTGGATGAATGTATGGGCATCTGTGTACGCATATGTGTAAGTGCAGTGAGCAACACACACACATAAAAACATGTTCACCAGAAGAGTGCAACTAGATTTCTGTAATTCTCAAACATTATGGACCTTCTTGCAACAGAAAAAGGTAATAAATATGCCAGGAATTATTTGAGTCCAGGGAAATGTGGATGTTACTTAATCTGAAATACTTCACTAAAAAAAAAAAGGTTTAACTCCAAATATTCAGGCACCGTAAGAATGACATGAACAGAAAACTGCCTTTTACCAAAACCCATATACAAATGGCAACATGTAGCTATGCTGGCCAAAGGGGAGACAAGAAGACATACGATGGCTCCAAACTCTGCAGTTCTGTTTGCAGGTTCTCTGTTATGGATGCACAATGGCAGGAATCAACTCCAGATTACTACAGATTGGTTTTATGTCCCCTTCTGCCTCTCCCCTCCAGCTGTTCCCCTCAGCCTGCCCTCCTCTCCCCTCTGCAGGCCTGCTCAGGAACAAGAACATCCCGCAGAAGAGAACTGCCATCAGCACTGCTGCTCAAAATGTGGGCAGTAGATGCAAGAGTTGATGGGCAGCTTCATAGGCTTCCTTACTCCCTGGCAGGGGCAAGCTGCTGAGGACATATTAGCTCTCTCTTTACTGGAGATAAAAAAAGTATAATCAGCTGATCAGTTTAAAGTTGCAGAGGGCTTGTCAAATGTCACTGCAATCCCGTGGGTTTTCCTAAAGCCTATAGTGCCAAGAACCAAACTAGAAGTGGCCATCATCTCCATTGTCACAACTGCTTTTTGAGAGGATAATTCAAACAGGCAACAGCATGCTTTCTCCTTAAGAAAAGGAGATGATTAAGAATAAGTATTCTTCGGACACACCATCTCCTCCCAGAGATAAGGGCACAGCTAGAACATCTATAAATGCACATTCACACACCTCTACAGTGCTGTTACTTCAGAAATTACAAGGAAAACATTCCTACTTATTTGAATTTCTTTCACCTGAGTGCATACCTGCTCTGAGCGGAGTTTGCAGCAGCCTGCATCACTGCAGCAGCCGCCTCCTGTGCCTTACGGTTCACAGTTGGCATGGGTGGGCCCATCCCAGGGCCTCCCTGCTGAGACATGCCAGGAGAATTGGGGGTCATACTGCTCATGTTTCCAGGAAATGGTCTGCTCTGCATCCCAGCTGATGGCATCCGTCCCAGGGGCATGGTACCACAAGGCTGGCTTGGCCCTTGTCCATGCATCTGACTGTTGGCATTTATACCCATGCCAGGTCCTGGGCCACTGTAACTTGTGTTGGGCACACCGCTGTATGTCGGTGGTCTGGAGTAGTTTCCTGAACAAAATGATAAAAAGCACAAAGAAAAACATTAAAACTTTTGAGCACATACTTCTATTTAGGAAGTTAGCAGCTGCAGAACGTACACATGTGAACTGAAGTGACCTACGCTGGCCTCAAAGTCAGGACGTTTTTACATATGAGGACAGAGAAGCAGCAGAACAAATTGCCCAAGGAGGTTTTGTAGACTCCCTGCATCCAAAATCCAGCTGGATAAAGCCAAGAGTAACCTGGTCTGATCCTTTATCTGACCCTGATATGAATACAAGGTCAGTTAAAAAAAAACAGCTCTTGAGCACTCTTCCAACCTGAATGATCCTATGAACCTGATTTTCATGTACCCTCAAACATTTTCTGTCTAATATATGTTATGAGGCATCATGAAATAAAGAAAAGCACAGCCTCCAGAGGGTTATCAGCACAGCACACAGTACACGACTGTCTTACGCAATAAAGAGAGATGTGGCACGTAAAAAGCCCATTACATAAGATCAAGGAAGACTCTTATTTTTGTAATTTCATGTTCTCATTCCTTTGTCTTTCTGCAGTTTCAGCAACAGGCTTCTTGCTCCTAACTGTTCTGCCCATTTGAGTCAGAGATGATTTGGAGTAGACTGGTGAGGATAACTGCTGGGGTCTGAGAAAGATTCCTGCTGCCTCCTGCCCCACCCCTGCTTTCCTAGTAAGTTCAGTCTGGCTATGCCAGCAGAAGGGGTGGTAGCTTACAGTACACCTCCTCTGAGAAAACTAGTCTTACACAAGTAAGCAGCAATAGTACAAAGATGCTAATGTAAGCAGGTGCCTTACGAAGGATGGCTGAATCCAATCTATGTTGTCACTGGAGTAAAGTGCTCTGCTTGCAGCAGCTTAACTCATTTGAGTGCTGATTTTCCTGTCACGTTGAAATCTCAAGAAAAAGCAAGTATACAGCATGCAGTGTTACAGAAACAAACCCAAGCAGCATGAGAAAGAGGGAAAAAAAAAAAAAAGCAAGCTAAAGATATGATAGAATACTATTTTAGGAAACGTATCACATTGCACTACTTCAGTCATCAGTTTTGACTTGTCTTCATTTCCATCTCATCCAGATTAGTGGAAACATGACCCATTCCCTCCCTGTGGGATGCCACACAGCAGAGTTTCCTGATTACTCTCAGATATTCCCACGCTTATTCGAAGGCAGAAGCCCTTGGACTCTTGCTCTGAATGTGGAGATCAGCCATGCCTCTCCTCAGGCCTCAGCTACCAGGCAGAGGAGTTGGTGGCATCCAACCCCCGTTTGTATTTAAAATAAACATATTCATCCATCATTTGAATGCACACATAATTAACTCATATGCTCCTGCTGCTGTGCTTTCACTAATCTTCTCCTCTCCACCCTGTAACTGACTCACTCTACTACAAGATCTCCTCAGCGAGAACGTGTGAGACCTACACTTCCCATGGAAATGAAGCAACCATTCTCTCCTGTTTTAAAATCCAAGCTTCTGCCTGGGGGTCCTCATGGAAGTATGTGGTTCAGCAGAGATGAAAGGCTCCAGATTCAGCTTTATGCTGGCTTAAGACTGCCCTGTCACTTCTCCTCCTCCTCTAGGCTTGGCTGCTGGCAGCTGACTGTTCTCTGTTCAGTGAGCCATTGCCCCCAGCCGGAGTTTTGGTTGCTGAGACCTGCTCAAGCCACGCATCTGATCCAGCATATGTGACTACAAACTGAAGGGCTGACTAGTTTCACACTGCTCTGCTATGTGTTACAGGCAACAGCACACAACTTGGATGTTGCTCTGGGTTTCCAGCTGCTTTGTGCAAGAAAAATGTAATACAGCAAGATAGTGTATATATGCACTCAAAGATTATGCACAACAGTTAGCACATCTTATGCACATGCTATTAGTAACACTACTTCCCAAAGTGAAGCAAATTCCCTCCCTAGACTAGCAGACCTGATATCCATGATCACTGGGAGCTACTGTCAGTCCAATTTACATAAAGCCAATTTGTTTTGTCATTTAGGGTCTACGAAGCACATTCAGCAGCACGCGTGGAGGAGCAAACACCAATGCTAAAACATTACCGCTGTTTTGATGCTATTTTGAATTGGGACAAAAAACGTAATCTTTTGTGCTTTGGCTTTTCCAGCATATGCACAACACAGAAAAAAACGTGGAATCTTCTCCATAAAAATATGTGGCTCAGTTAAAATAGCTTCTAATCGTTCATCTCCAGGGATACACATCCAAGAGCACCGGGAAGTTGTATCTTTTTAGTAAGGAAAACAAGTTTCAATGGTTTTTTCCATATTTTTTTTTCCCCTAAGCATTTCCTCAATACCTCAAGTACTAGCTATTCTTATACCTTTCCCAGACCATAAAAAAAAAGGCAAAATAAAAGCCAAACAAAATACAAGAGGAATTGCCAGGAATGAGGAGTGCAATCTTATTTCCATGTTTCTCTAATAGATTAGTAATTTGTTGGCAGTGGCTTTGACAGAAAACAGATGGATGCAGCATTAAACACAATGAATGCAGCAGATGCTAGGCCAGCCCACATCAGCTGGACGTGTCAGGCAGCCAAGTTCAAGAGCCCACACTTTTCAAGTGGGTACAAGCCTGGCAACAGCGGCTGCACAATACTACTGAACAACTCCTCCCCTCCATATCTGAGGGATTTTTGATTCCAACTCCCCCTTGGCAGACTAGAATTGTACCCAGAGAGACTACATCTCTAATGCATGAGAAAAAACAATGCTGTAACAGGAATCAGGAGGAAAAAAAAAAAGTGTAATGAAGATAAAGTATAAAAAAGCTGACTAACAACCTGCCAAAGACAGATGTTCATACTTACTGCTGAAACCCTGGTCCACTTTGTTCAGGTTTGCTGAACAAAGTGCTCTGAGATCTTGCCATTTCTAGGCAAACAGAAAAGAGGGAAATTTGAGAACTACCTGTTAGCTTTGCTCTCTGCTTTAGAGACATAGATCAGATGCATCGTATTAAAAATAGCATCTTAGGATAGTTCTAGAATTTTTTACATGTGCACTTAACCATCAAGCTTTTCTTCCACAGACAATTTAAATGTGTTGTTCTGAATTCCTCTAAACTATTTTACCCAGGGGACTTCACTAAGACACAGCTGATTTAAGTCTTAGCTCCACAGGCTCTCGCATACATGGGTCTGGATTCAGAGGTCCAGACTCTCAAGATACTCAGGGCATCTCATCCTTAAGATGCTACCAATTTTAATTAAAATCGAGGATTAAAATCAGTGGGAGCTAGACAGCAAAGTGCTTTTGTGAAATGAGTCCAACATTAAAGGTTACAAGGCACAAATACTCAATTCATACTACTTTATCACGAGCAAAAGGGGGTTTAACTTATAGTGAAGCTCTGGGGAAACATATTCAGTAGTGATTTCCCTCTTTGTTATATCCCCACAGAACAGCTTTACTGCTGAATTGAGTAGGAAAAGTTAGGAAGAGACAGGATGTATTTCTGAGACATTTTACTGATCCACAGGAAGCTTTTCCCTGCCCCGGTCTTAAAAGATCCAACTGACTACGGCATCCGACTGCTCTCCAGAGTGCATTTAATGGACATTTTGCTGTGACAGCAGTCTGATGCTCGGGTCATAGACCAGGGCTTCATTAGCCCCCAAGCTAGATGTTGTCCAAATACAAATCAAAGAGATTCTTTCAGTAACAACTTCCATCCTTGCTCTGCTTTTCTTTCTTTTTTTTTTTTTTAATTTATTCTTGGGGACAGGAAAATGCTGGGATTTAATAAAAAATTAAAATTAGTGTTCTGTACTGCATGCTCCTGTGTTGTATCCCAGACACACACAGAAGTGTGGAGCCAAAGCCATTTATTATTTTTGTAGGAAATGGTTTCAGAGAATTGGACTAGGACCCAGTACAGAGCTGCTTCCTGGGAAAATACATTCTGCTCTTATTATAGATCTAAGTGTCATGCAAACACACAAAAATCAAATAAATCAACCATAGGCATGAAATGGATCATTCTGCTCTTATGAACTGGGGGCTAATACTTCCAATCCAAACTTAATGGTGTAGTCTTTACAATGGTGAGCAATTCCACTGCACACAGGACACTAGCCTTAAGCAATGGTTTTCAGGACAGCACATAGTGAAATCCAGTATTCAAAGCTGGATCAAAAGCTTAGTGTCCAGACTGCTTTGATGCATATATGAAAATACAAGTAGTCCTGTCAAATCCAGCCTAAGCTTAACAATATTCTGGAAGAAGGCCTATGTGAACAAAACATGGAAAACAAATCAGATCTGTGAGAATTACTTTAGTTTAATAAATTAAGAACTTGGTTTCAACCCAGGTAATTTTTAGTATATTTCCTATTTTGGCAGGAAAAGGCATATGGGATAACATTATTATATATTCATCATTTCTGGCATATGATTATGCTTTGTAATAGGGTATGTTAAGAGTTGCAATTACAGATTACTTTTATTTAAAATGAAAAAACGCTATTAAAACCTTAAATCCAGGTAAACACGTAACTTGGAATATATCACTATCATCATACCTGGATTTTATTAATGGTTAGATTAGCCTAGTTAAAATGTAGTATTCTTCTGGTCTAATTGTTACCTATAGAGCTGACAGTCTGCAAGGCCCTAATTTTATGATGATCAGCGCACAGAACCACTGGTACCTTCCAAACACTGGCAGAAGAACATGGTTTTCATCCATCACACTATTCACCAAACCCTTCTGAAGCGGCCTGTTAATGACAATGATGCTCATTTTCTTCCTGTCCCTCAAGTTCACTTTTTAATAGCAGTTTCTTCCTGACCATGACCCATAAAATCATTACATAGGCACTTTCATCTACAGAGGGAGGAAAAGAACTGCTGAACTCAAGCAAAAAAAGAAAGTAGTATTTGGCGTGTTACTTAAATGCATTGATTTAGTACAAAAACCTTTCCATTCAATCAGTGTGGATGGCTAATGTTTTACTGCACTTGACACCCACTATTCCCATGGTTCGGAATCTCAGAAGCAGCAGTACAGCTGGAAGTCAGGATAGCACATCATAAATCCACTGGATTTTTTACCAGTTAAGCTAGTTGCTCACTGTGCAGATAAAAATAAGCACTTGGACAGCATTTTATGGCCACAAAATGCTTTCCAAATAAAAGGAAAGCACCAGTCAACTGGAGTTAGGTAATTAATCTTCGCACATGGCTATAAGGCATTACTAGCCCCATTTTATAGTTAAGGAAGGCAAAGCAGAGAAATGAATCTACTTGCCTAAGTTGAAAGATGATGTAAAAGGCAGAGCCAGAATTAGAAACTGGGAAATCTTGGCTTGTAGCCCTGTGCTCAGAACACTAAACCAAACGCTACCCAGGGATGAAACAGAAAGGAGCATTGCATAGGGCAGCAACGCTCTTTGCAAACAAACATCAGAACTAGTTCTCAGAAACTGTGGAGACTAAAATAACCATCCTTACTAGCATAGGCCAGTCATTGAGCCCTACAGAAATTCCCATTGCTGGCTCAAGTCCTTTTTGAAACTTTTAAGTAAGAAAGCAATAGTAGGAAGTGCTGAAATAGAAAAGCTTCTTTATGTACCTCTAAAGAAAATACTGACCCTTATATATTCTGTGGCTTGACTTCAACTTCATTAAACCCCTAAACAGATGCATACTTTATAAAGGTTATCCATTAAAGGCAAAACAATAGACAAGTTCAAGGTTGTCCAGGGGCAGAAATTGTGTATTCTATTTTTGTTTTACTCCCCCACCAATTTTGTCAAACAAGCAAAATAAAAAGAACTGTCTCTCTCAGTCTAAAGGGTTAGTTAAGATTCACAAACCATATGCATTAGAGCTCAATATTCTATTTCCACAGTAGCCACTGTATTATTATGCTTGTTAGAAGACTTTACCCTCGAAGTCACCACGCAATTTCAGGTTGGCCTTGGGATTTCATCCAAGAAAAAAAGACTTATTTTGGGATTGGTGTTGTGACCCTTATTCCATGCTCGCTCAAATGCAGCCTCATCACAGAGATGACATGCTTGGGCTCCTAAACAATAGACCTGGCAATGCCACAGATTCATCACTTCCTTGCCTAATTTAGGTCACTATTTTTACACAGAGAAAGGTGCTAATAACAGAAACAGCTTCTTCCACAAGGTGCAGCTCCACCTTGGATAACAGCTTTATTTGTTTAGCCTTTTTTTTTTTTTTTTTAGGGAGTGTTGTGTGTGTGCTTCTGTTGTTTTTAACACACCAACCCACATATATGATACACATATATATAGAAAAAAAAAATTACTGTATCTATTACCAGGAAGCATTTTACCTTGTGGTCCATACTGGCTCATCTGAGGCCCATAAGTACCACTTGAATTACTCTGCTGAAAGCTACCAATTCCAGGATGCACTTGACCTCCAGGTGATGGGTGTGGTGACATGGAAGGTCCAGTTTGTTGAGGTCCATACTGTGACATTTGGGGGTTCCTCTGTATGCCTGCCATGAAACCTGACGGGAGAAAAGTGACAAAGCAAAAATTAATATTCAGGTAACGGTTCTTTGTTTTTAAAAAATCTTTGGCATTAAAGTAAACCAACCCTCTTTAGTTATCTCAGACTAAGAATACCCAGAAAACTGCTGTTGTTCATACAAACAAAACCAAACACATCTCCAAGTCAGCAAAGATGTCTCAACCACCAAAACCTACACATAAGGTTTGAAATCCTTTACTTGTAAAATAAAGACAGGGCAGTACTGCTTAGTTACAAATGGGTGTTAATTTTAAAATTAAAACAACTTTTAGGAAAAAAAATTAAAGGCAATTATATGCATTACCTAATTAGCAGTACTAGGGAATTTGCCTGATGACTTACGGTAGAGTATCACGTCTTCCAAAATTATATGTTGCTACCAAAATGCCTCACTTCAGCATATAGAAACCTACTGTAAATACTCCTCTGTTGCCAACAAACTCACCAGAGCTAAAATTTACCTCTGTGTGAAGACTAGTCTTACCAGCCAGAAATAACAGTTGTTTTGTTATGTATTTGTGCTCTAGGTCCTTCTTCTACTCTTTCCCCAGCACATTCTATGGCATTCTCTCCTTTTTCTTTTTTGCAAATGTATTAATGAATCCCAATTTAATTTAAGGTTCAAAAGCTACAGCAAGAGGCCTAGTGAAACGGTATAAAATTTAGAGGCTTCACATAAAGGAACAGAACTTATCCTATTAAATGAAGGAAGAAGAGGGTTTTGTGGTGGGGTTTTTGAAGTTTTCATGAACTGGGAAAAATGCTGCAATCCTGCCTGTGAAATGTCCGTGTAGGAGTGCTGGTTTTCTAATGTTTTATACCTTGAATGGTTTTAGTGCTGCTTCCAATGTTGAAGAGGATGTGCTGGAAAAGTTTAGGGATTTTTTTGTTTTTATTTCTGGAGGAAATCCGCTTTCTTTCCTGTTCTGCTTGCATATTAAATTTCATCTTTCCATTTCCCTGCGGGGCAAAACCCATGCGTACCACAGGCCAGCGCTGGCTGTGCTGCCATCGTGCCAAGTGAGGAGGGAGTCCCGGTGTGTGGCTGCCCAGTGGGATCAGGGCCCTGGCACTGCTGCATTCCGGCCCATCCAGCTGCCAGCCCAGGATCCCGCACTCTGGGGCCACAGAGAGCTGAAGCCTTACGTATCAAAGTTGCCCCTTTCCAATCTGCCCCGTTCCTTTTAGTGGCATGTGTGTGGGGAGGTGTGAACTTGAAAGCCAAGAGACACCTTGCCTGGCAGCACTAGTTACACCTTTCCCTACATGAGGGAGGGAATAATAGAAAGGTAGAACAACCAGAAGCTACTGATGGGAGGATCAGAAAAAGAAGGGAAAAGGGGAGAGAGAGGCAAAGGCAAGTTGTGAGGACAGACAGACATGGGTGACCAGGAGGAGGCAGAGGAGACAAAAGGATGACTCTCCCACAGGACCGGGGTGTCCTCCCACTGGTTAGCACCAAACATCACCACCCCCCTCCCCCAAACACTCAATGCCTGATTAATGAAAAGAGGTAATTTTTTCTGAGCCATAATCAGATGTGTGATCAAACTCGTAACTGAAAACACTGAGGTGCAGGTCATAAGGAGAAAAACCAGGAGATGAGATGACTCTGCACCCCTTGTGCCCAGTTCTTTCGTGCAACAAACAGCTCAACCTCTATTGTGCTAGAACTCCAACTGCAAGATTTGGCAGAATATGCATCAAGTTCTCCTGATCTTTGTGCAAGCCCCAAGACAAGGAACTTGATCACACCTGAACTGCTAAGTCAGAGCCTGGCACTTTCTCTGGAGGTAGAGCAGACATTGACACACGGCACAGAAAAAACTGAGTGCAAAATGGCAGCTTGGAAACTGGTCTGTACTGGTTGGAAAACTCCACACTTCTGCAAAGGAAAACTTGCATGACCTTCTCCATTTAGCTGTATTTTGGAATAGACCCTTTGATTTTTAAAACAGTTCTACCCTCGGTACAACTCTTATTACAAAGCCTATGTCTTCTGCTGACAGTGTTGGTAAGTAATTTAGAAACCTAATACAATCGTATGGCTGTATGAAATAAATGCCCATGTTCCTGACAGACATACACCATATATATCACACTTGTGGGATCCATTTGAATGAAAAAATTTGTACTGGTCACACTAAGATTTTTATTATAAAGACAGTGAAGTTACTCCTGTGTCTAGTACAAAAGTGAGGGGGGGGGTTTTCTGTTCACCTTTAAATCTATATGAGGCAACTTTCCAAACACTGTGCTAGTGATTAAGGTTTTTCAGCCCCATTATTATTGCAAGTAGTACTTTTCTTAACACCACAAGGAAGGGTGATACACTGAAAAGCTACTGGTACAGTAATTTCCAGTAGTGACACAGAAGGACTGCTGGTTGTTGAAGCTAATGGAGAACATGGACTAATGTCTAATGAAAAACATGGAGATTATCATTTTTAACCAGCTCTGCTGGTTGTCAAAAGGGCTTCTCAAGGCACCAGAGTAATAAGTAAAATAAGTGTTTGTACTCAAATGACCTCTTCTTCAGTAACCTCCTTCTCATTCATTTCAGATGCTGTGGAATGGACTGGGCAGCTATGTGTACAGTCATAAATAAAACATGCCAGGAAGAGAGTGGGGCCACTTGTGTCCATCCAGATAAACCTTCCCACTCAATCCTGGTAATCTTACCTGTATGACTTTTGTGCACAGTCCCTTGTCCTGCCTTATCCATGCTCTGGGCTGTGGCTCAGGGAGTGCTAATGGGCATTGGCCAAAACTAAGCTGAGGGCATGCCAGTAACTCAAGAGCACAGATAACTGTGTGATACTACTCAAACTCATGCTCTAGCCTTAGTTTAATAAAGATGTTGATTAACACAACAAAAAAGGAACACACTCCTAAACTGCTTCTGACGTGAGGCATTGGTTTCATCATCTCAGACGGTGTAAGATTCCTCTCAAATCAAGGCTGGCTTTGCTATCTTTCCTTGAAAGAAGATGAAGCATTAAGACAGGTAAAGAATTAAGGAAAAGGAATCCTGAAATTCAGGAAGAGTATCTATGCTATACTGTGTTCTGTTACTGTCTGTACGGTCCATGGAAGCATGGCGTCAAAACAAGACATGCTCTAATTTCCTTCCAGCGAGCAGAGGAGTCCTTTCAGCTACAGATATGATGTAGAGAAGCTAAGAACAGTTCTTACTGTGATCTGGATTCCATTACAACATAGAGGAGTCTATCCTCATCAACCTCCATGAGAGCCCAGTCAACATTCAGAGATCAGTGCATGAGTTTGAAGTATTTCAAATATTTGCAGACAGCTCAGATGTCTTAGAGAGAAAAGGGTTCCTGGTCAATACATTAACATGCATGCATCATAAAGAAAAAACAACATCAATTCTAAAAATCTTATCAGAAATGAAAGGGAGCAGCTGGCATACATTCATTTTTCCTTATTTACACACATTTTCCCTAGTGTTCAACTTCATTTTATAGCCGATACAAAAACAAATAAATTTTCTTCCACAAAATTAGATCTAAGATAAAAGTTTTCTTCTGTAAAGAAAGGAAGTAGAATTACATTAGAGGTGCACTGGAGTAATGGCAGTGGAGTGATTCAACAGCCAGACTGCATCTGACATGTCAACCCCTGTGACAACAAGGTGAGTTGTTCTGTCTTTTAAACTGCTAGGAAACAGCTATGAGTTAAGCCTTTAGAAACTGCAGTGACAACATACTCATCAGTGAACAAATCTACTCCCTTCCCTTAATATTAGTGATAAAAAGAGATAGAGGTGATGCTTTACATGCCATCACAACAAAACATTACTTATTGAAAAAACACTTGAGTGGGTTTTGGCAAACTAAGCTATTTCAGAAGTAGCTGAATAAAGTGACCCTGTCAGAAGCATTCTCCTCGTTTAGTTAGCTGTTATACTACATTTACATACGTGAAGAATGACTGTATTAAAAACATTTTAACAATGCAGAATCATCTTGGCAATTTTTTTTGTTCTCAGTGGAAGAGTAGCATACTATTAACAATTATCACACCATAGCAACAATAAAATATGTTTGCATGTTCAAATAGAACATACATACAGGGTTTAAAAATGGTCAGGAAGCATTTTATTTTTCTTCTTTCTTTTTAGCAAAATATAGAGAAAAAATATAAACTGAGCAATGCTTATGATAAAAGAGTTTCTGCTCCTTTGATGATGGAAAATACAAAAACGAAGCCTCTGTTGTCCTAAACAGCACTAACACCTGGTAATACACTATATATATATAGCCACATATATAATATAGCTAATACCACTTATGATGCCTTTTTAAAAACATTCAGAAACTTGTCTTTCCCTCAGGCATATATATACACAAAACAGATACACAACAGTAAATTACTAAAGCTTCATGAAATTATGCACTAAGGTTGTCTTAATTACATTTGTACGTTGACCAAGACAAAACCATCTGTTTCTTGAATACTATCTCCTTAGCACTACCCATGAAAAACACCTACTGAACGTGCTGGGTGCTGCTGTAAAATCTCAGACGGATTCTTCTGACATTTTAAAATCTTGGCTTGAATATGAAAAAACCTTACAGAAAAGTAGAAGCTCAAACAAAAAGGAAGTGACTACAAAGGAACAGGTTATTGCATATCAGCTGACAGACAGCAACTGTCCACTGGCACACACTTAACCCATGGTCAATGAGAGGTCTTTTGATTTAGCCAGGAGTAGTGCATTGATTTTCATGAATGAATTAAACCTGAAAACATGTGGAACACTTACTCATTTTAAGCTCACAAAAACGTTGGAGTTTACAGCGATAGCAGATCACCATTAACTTACACATCTGATAAATAAAAAATTAGGAAAGGTACGATATGCAACAGTATATTGTAAAAATGAACTTACCTAAGTAAAAAATACACAGGGCTATGGCTCTTTCTAGAGGGGCATGCTTAGTGACACAACTTGGGACGAAAACAACTGAGGAACCTTTCCGAATAAGGAATAAGGAAGTTCCCCTTGTTCAAGGGCAGAGGCTGAAGAAAGGGCTAGACAGGCTTATTACTCTGAAAATCATGGAATAAGAAAAGTAAAAACAGATTGGATGCATACAGTGTTCATCAACTAATTAGAGAAAAATAACATAAAATCTTGTACTTATGAATCAGCTCAAAAAAATTAAGTACGTGAAGAGATATTTTCCACTACCTCTAAAGGAAAAACTTGTGTGTGGGGAGAATCACAGAAATTTCCAATGCTTGGTATTTAAGCAAGGCACTGGTCAGTACCCTTGAGAAGAAAGAGCAAATGTTTGCACACCCATGACACAAGTTTTTGGCAGACCTTCCTTCCTCAGATAGCAGTTTGGGTTCTATCCACTCTCTCAGGATTTTCAACAGAGAATACAACAGAACTGCAATGGATCTAAAGCAGTGACTCCCATATCTAGCTCATCTGTGGACAAACAACACTGAGATAGATGTGTCAGGGTAAAACTAAACAAATGAAAAGCATTATTCTGTGATTTGGCACCCTGTTAGCATGGCAGGATGCTGAGGAACATCACAGTCAGACTGAAACACTGCCTAGCCCACCCATTTCAGATGGCAAGGACAGCTCAGGAAGGCTTTGGACTGATGAACCATGTCTGGGTTTTTGCCCAGCTAAACATGTCCACAGTCAGCACCTCAGAGCACTGCAAGGAAACATCCAACAGAACACAACACACACATTAATTGTTTTAGTAATTGAAAGAGTTGGTTATTCTCACATAAGCCGGTGATACCAGAACCCTAAATATGCAACCAGATTGTCTGCAGACTGTTGATGGTACTTGAATGAACATCTTCAAATGGTGTGGTCAAACCTGGAGATGTGTGGCTTACAGACAGCAGGAGCTAAGAAAATACTATTGTGCCATTGCTTATGGGAGGCCAGCTCTACCTGGCCATAAACTACTTACTGTCACAGGCAAAGAATGGCGTGGTACCTATCCCTAAGGTGCTACTTAAAATAAACACTGAGAAGGACACAGTGAGGGAGATTTAGGTACTGGAAAAAACCTAAGCAGACAAAAATGTTATACAGGTCTAAACAAATAACAGCAATTAAGAAACTGGTGAAGGTTTGACCCATGTATCAGAATACAAACCAAGTAAATCAAGTGAAATCATGTGGGTGGCATAAAAAAACCTGGTATCTAGAGCAAGCAGGCACAAGATTTCTTTACATTTGAGATACCCCATCTTACTTTCATTTTCCAGAAAGCAACCTTAATAACATATGCCCAGCTAGCCCTATGTTTGACACACACGAAGCATCTGACTTAGCAATATGCATCACAGGGTGATGGGTCGGTGAGCATGAGTGGCTGAGCCTGCAGTGTCAATCTCATTTAGACACTGCAAATACTAATTCTCAATATTCCTGTCCAGTTAATAGGCAGGTAAAAGAAATAAGAAATCAGATAAATAAAACACCTGCACTACACCAATGCAATATCTTCACATATAATATTTTATAAAAGCTAAAAAAAAAATATTTAAAATTTCTTCTTTCTTCTCCAATCACATTCTATTTTTAACAAAAAGTCCCAAAATGTTTTTAGGAGAAAGTTCTTTGAGAAAAAAGAGCAAATGTTTGCAAACCCATGATACAGTTTTTGGCAGACTTTCCTTCCTCAGACATTCTCTCTCTCAGTTCTTCTGAGAACTGTTCTTCTTCTAATGAACTGCTCTTCTTCTAATTAGAGGTTCTTCTAATTTTTCTCCATTAACCGTGAAAAAACATAATCAAGTTTCTACACTGAGCTCTTTTTTCAGCCCACATAAAATCCCACATAAACCATGTCATCTTCTCCAAGTCCATCAGAGCACCACTAAAACCATGCTGAAGTTCTCTAGGCTAGAGTAACAGTGACATGATTTCCCTCTGGTATCTGGACAATTTATTTTCACAATGGCATCTGCTAATATCTGCAGTACAACCACCACATTTCTTCACATCCATTCAACAAAGAATGTTTCTTTGCTTATGTGAAACAGCAATGGAAAACATCACCATAGCAAAATTAGTTCTTCCTGCAAAGATCACTGCAGTATTTCTCGTTTCCACAGAAAGACCAATGTTCTGTTTAAGAAAAAGTGCTGGACTGGTTTTCTTTTTCTTTGAAATTATTTTCTTATTATGCTTTAATATCTATCTTACAGTCTCCTCACTGTTTATTTGTCTGACTGCTTCTCTTCACAATGTGAATAGCTTTGGGGAAGATGGAAACTAATGACCTAGCTAAGGTTTTAACCCAGACCCCCTAGTGTTTTACCAGCTGTGCTATTAGGTTAACTGGCTGAATCTCCTCTGCTTCTCTCTCTGATATTACAAAACCCCAGTCTATGTATAGCATGCAATAATGTTTAAATTTTTCCCACCCCTAAACCTCCCTCTGCTACCGCCTAGCCTTGAAATTCATATAATCTATCATTGATAAATTAGAATCTGGGGAAGGATCAGACAGATTACCCAGATGGTAGCCAGGGAAGAAATACCCAACCTTTCCTAATGCAAACCTTGCATAACGCTCTCTGATGCAAATTTTAAGTGCTATACTGAGGACAAAGAAGGAAAGACATCTGTGGAGATGTTCATGCACAGACTAAACAGAAACCACATTGCTCATCCCCCATTTTTCACATAATTTGTTACTGTAATATACCTTACACAAGATGCTTTTACTATGGTGCTTGAAAAATCAGGGTCACAGTGACTTGCAGTACAAAAACGCCCACCCTGCCCTCCCAATTGCCCCCAAAGGGAATCCTGAATTTCAGTAGGTAGCTTGGGCTGCTAGAATTAATCTCAGCAGCAACATGAAAAATCTGAGGAGTCCATCTGCTTTGTACAATCGACATTTGCTTAAGTTTTGCTAGTAACATGCACACTTAGGAAAATCACGGAGGAGAGCAAAGAAGGAACAGCATTTTATAATGTGTAATGTGCAAAGCCTGCAGGCTTAATGGTCTAAATCTCAGGTTTGAAAAATTTACCCTCCCCAGATACTGCTGTTCAAAGGTTCCTTGGATCAACTCAGATCTTCCTTTTCATGAAGTAAATATATTGAAGACCACTATATATATTTTTTGTGGACAAGACTAAAATATATGTGATGTGTCTTTTCTGTTGCACACATGTAAAATAAATCATAATGTTTCTTTCAAAAACACAAAATGAGTGTGTTGTCCCCAGTCCCAAAATGCCTTTGCCTCAGTCTTATTTTTACCATGATTTATGATTTGACTGATTTTTCCCTTCCTTGATTTGCAGCTGTTCCCTGATGAGTGTTTATTCTTTTGGGATCCTTTGGGATGGTAGGAATTATCCAGTGATAGCTATAAATATATACATTATATAGATTTCAACTCAGTGTCCTGTATATTAATTTAAAAAGACATAAAGGGTCTTAGATCAGAGGTTGTTTATCGTTACAGAAGCTTTATAAAAAGGTTAAGTTAGGTACTGAGGAAGTAGAGTGTCCTGACAACCATGGTGCTGCTGAACAGGAAGACCACAGGCAGCTCCCAGTTTATAGGCCACGATGGGAAGCTCTCCCAGGGACAGGGATCATACCCAGTAACTTTACATCAAGCGTGTGACACCAACATTGACTGTCACTCTGTCAAGTTCTTCATCAGTAACTGCTGTAGCTTATCGTGCTCCCTGAGCCCAGAGGCAGGGAATTTGATGGCTGCCTAATGAAGTCACAGGAAACTTTTCTATTGAGAAGTCTCTCTGCTGGCAACTGTATAAACTCTCTCAGAATAAGTGAATTCTGCTCCCTAATTTCAGAAAGAGAATCCCCAATTTAGTTTAAAAAATGAAATAAAGATTTATCTCCAAGTATAATGAGATTTAACATCAGCAAAAAGAGTGCAATGACCAGCTGCTAGTATACAAAATTTATTTGAGACCTCACTCTGGGTTTTGATTGTACAGATATTATTACCTACTTCACATTCTACTTCTGCAGTCTTGCTGTCTCCCAGCATGGCTTATCATATGTAAATCATACTCTTTTGTCCTCTGATTCTTCTTGCAGATGGCCTGCTGTATATTTAGTGTAGGCCACAACTAATCAGATCAACCTAAAGCTGAGACTGGCTACTGTATGTCTTAAATCCAAGTATAGTCTGAAACCAGTATCCTCAAATGGCGATTGACTTCTTTAAGAATTAACCTGTTTTGGCAGAGTTAACGTAATTTCTAATACTTTTGGCCAAGAAAACCAGGTCTTCCTGAAACACTTGAGAGACAAACAGACACAAAACTATGCACTCCACAACTCAGGGAGAAAAACAGTAACTTTTCATCCCAGTGATGTTGATTACTAATCAAAGTAGACATATTGTAAGCTTTTTTGCTGTGCATTGCTAATCAAAATAGCAAAGAAAAATAGCATGTACACATTTAAAAAAACTGCTCATCACACTGACACTGTATTTCAGTGCACTTCCACTTTTACAGTCAAATTAAAAATACAGAGGTAAAAACGAATGATGGCCCGATCTTTTTTAAAGACTGTCGCTAAATTCAGCACTCACTAAGTTGAGAAACTAATGTAGCTTTTTGAGTCACCGAAGAAGCTTAGTGCCTGGCTCTACTGCATGGCTCTGCCTTCACACACAGACCCTGCTCCGTGTACTCCTATGCATAATGTTCCTACTTCATCAAGTGACTTGAGATAAAAAAAGGATGTTTTACAGAGTTAGTGTGACAGTTTTAACTAAAACCTGCTTTTCCTCCTTACGCGATGCACTTTTTCTGCTTATTGAGGGCACAATTCCTCTAACCCCAGTTTTCCAGGCATGAAGATTTCCTCCCAGCCTGGCAATGTTCCTGCATACCAGACAGAGCTCACTGACCCACTTGGAGAACGCTGTGTGCAGAAGAGGCACTCAAACATACCTGTGGCTTTGCACTCTATGCATGTCTCAAGCATCTTTCTTTAAGAGCCTGAAACACTTCAGTCTACATCAAGTAAACTTATTACCAAGTCTGATTTAACCTTAAGTGGTGTCATCGTTAACATGGCAAGCAGAAGAATGTTAATGACAAGAATCGTTTTATTCTCTAGCTCCTCAGTGCTCTGAATAGATCCCAAATCCCCAAATGAGAGCAAAAAACGTATTCTCAGGGAAAAAGTCTTTTTAAGATATAAAAGCAAACTACAGTATCTTTTTTCTTGCAGTAAGAATTCTTTGATCTATTTTCTTCCTTCTGGATTCTCTTTTTAAGAAGAAAATAGATTTCAGGGGAAAGAATCTCTACCATCAAATGTCAGTATTAAGCCATAAATCTGATCAGGAATTGTAGGTGCAAAACACCTGATTGGTATTCTGTGTCTTCCACACAAGCAAAAACATTTATATTTTGTTAGAAGAAAATGCATGACAGTGGAATTTATGTGATGACTGTGTATAAATAAGTATGCCCAGAAAACAGTTAAAGGGGAGAAAAATACCTGTATGAAATCTAATGGGTAAATTAGGAAATTTTAGTTACATGAATTCAGTTGCTACTACTTAGTGTTTGTAGGGAAGCACAAAGAGAACATCAAAATGCCTGATCACATCCCATCTGTTACAACCTCTTACTGGATAACATCTTGACTGCCAAAAAAGCTATTTAAATTTACTACATTGCAGCTACTGATAAATATCACTTTTGTGAAGATCTAATACTAAATAAGGACAAGATCTGAGGATAAACCTTACAAGCAGTAGTGTCAGAAAGATCCAAACTTTGCTTAGTCTAACACCTGTACTATTAAGAGCGTGCAGTTTCTTACTCCTTGTCCCTGTCTGTGACATGTTTTTAATAGAGCACACAACTGTACAACACTCCTCAAAAGCTGGATGTCAACATGGAATGAAATAAAGGTACAACAGAAAGAATGACATAAAAAAGAAAAAAATGAAACGGTACTAGGAGAAGGTGATGGAGAAGGCAGCAACTTCTATTCAACAATTTCGGAGGTGCTTACTCCAGGCACTGTCCACATAGATCTGACAGGCACAGAATGCTGCCATGAAACTGCCTCCAGCAATGGAATACATTTTCCAGCACATCACAGCAGCTGCAACGGCATCAATTCTGCTTGCAATCCATGTCCAAAAAGAAAAGTTCTCAGTGGTCCTATTTCAGCATATCTCAAGGACTAATTAAATCCTCATTACTATCTTCTAATTATTCCAGTGCTCTGGGATTTCACTCAGCAAGTCCCCAATGGTGCATTAGATGAAAAGGGTTAAATAACCTGTGTTGATTTTGAGACTCCAGATCTATTTCAGACCTTTAGCATATCATCAGCATTATCATGAATATTTAACTATGTACCGCTGTGAAAATTATAAGGGGAAAACAATTAAAGATTTTTTAAAAATTAATTCTGACCCATATACATTTGCACTAATAAATAAGGTTTCTTTAAGTATCCCCATTATGAGAGTGCTTGCTAGAGTAATAATGTGAAGTCATTAACTGTTTTCATTAAATTCAATGGTTTTCAGGAGCTCCCAATTCATTATTTTAATATAAGACTGAAACCTGACATCTACATACCCAACTGCTTAAGCATGAAAATACTATTTAAAAGCAAGTAAGTTTTCTAAGCTTTTTCAAAATTACATAAGGAACCATTCATTCCTGCAGGGGTAAAAGTGCCTATTTCAACATCATTGTGACACATATTCTCCTAATAGTGCTTGCAGAGGTGAGTGTTCATAGAAGCAAACAGAAATCTTCATTAGTTTACAAAAGTAAGAATGGGAGTATAAGCTAATGGCCAGGACGAAGGTTTCTTTTTCAGGCTGCAGCTTCAGGAAACTAAATTAGGGGGTCAATTGGGATGTGCCGGGCTTCTATTTGATCCCTAGAAATAACTTCTAACTCACTATTCTGGCTACTAAGTACATCCTCAAAGTACAGCTTCCAAAACCCAAACAAATAAGTAGATACAGCTGAACACAGGGAACCCAAGCGGCTGTGTACCTCAAGTATTTGCCAAATGATTATGACAGCTGAGGTATTACTGCCGCCCTACCTCTGGGGCTGATGCCACAAAAGTCTATAAAGAGCTTTGACTTCAATAAACACAAAATATCAAACCCCTACTTTTGATCATATAAATGAAAGTCTGGCGTAAGTCTATCAGAAACGGAGAGCAAAACGTGCACCCTCCCCCCAAAAACACAGCAACTTTCGATGACTACCTCAATTAGTCATGACTACACTGTCATTATGGTAGCCCCAAGTAATGGTAATTGTTGGGATTCAACAGTGGCTAAACACACTCTCGCTTCTCCAAAAGACTTCTGACACCAGTCTGTCTCCGCAGCTGGCCGGCTCCAACAGTGCTTTAAGATGTATGGGACTTACTTCAAGTCCCAGTGCTTTCAAAGTCATGTGAGCTAAGAAATAGGTTATGTACATAATATAAATGCAATTTCTTGTTTCCTAGGTAGACAATGTGTGTTGGTAGAACTAAAACTACTTCACTGATTGGGCATCAAACAACAGTGGCCAGTTATCAGTTGTGGGACAAGAATAAAAGTGCCTAGAATAGCAGGCTACATTTACACTGAGCAGGTTCAAATGTTCTACAGCTTGAGCAGGACACGAAAAAATTATTTTTAAAAAGTAAGCATTTTAATGCTCATTACAGAAAGTATGAAGTAAGCTGTATAAAAAGAAGGCTGAGGAGAACAAAAAAAAATTCAATCCCCCAAGAAATTCCTATTACTGTGTATATGCACTACATTACTACTCCCCTACTTTCACACACAGAATGTACATCTAAAAACGTGGTCATTGCTTCATGCTGCATGGTATGACTGGTGATGCACAGTCTTAGGCAGGCAAACATAAAGATTCCAAATGGGTGTTGAGTAACCATGGAAAGCAGGTAAAATATAATCAAACACTTTGACAATAAAATAAGTGTAAACTTAATGGTTCAAGGTAGTGGTTTAGCATCCAAAAGTGCTGCAGCTCAGACCCCACCCATCGGTCAATCTTCATGATAGCTGGTAAATAACATTTTTTTCAAGTATTGAGAGCAGAAGATTCTGCTCAAGCAATGACTAGCAGTCTTTTGTCCACCCAATTTTCTCTCTAAACAAGGAAAGAAATGCTATACTAAGTGTGAAAACAAACAACTTTACCTTATCCTATGGAGTGTCTCTGGGTGTTTTGTTTTCATTTTCCTTTTTTTTTCTCTTTTTTTTTTTGGAGAAAGTGTATCAGTAAGCTGAGAGTTTAAATTACTGTAACAGATGCCCAAGGATCAGGTGTCCTTAGCAGCAACGATTTTCTGCTCAGGTTTTTATCAGTAAATGACAAGCACCTTCCCTTTGAGTCCCCATCATTCCCCCTCCTTCCTTTCTTCAAGTTCTGTTGAAACCAGTTCAAGCAAGCAAAGGAACCAACTAATGTAACAGCCTTTTTAAAAGGTGAAGTTTTCCATTTCAAAGGAGCCTCTAATCAATGGCAGGGCACAAAAGGGAATGCACGCATGTTTATGCGTACAGCACAGACTTTAGAGAAGCTTTGGGGAACGTGTTCTGCAAAATCAATATGACCTAGCTAGTTACAAATTTTGAATCTCCTGCATGAAACAAATGGACTTCTTGTACAAGCTGGGTCACAAGGATCATGCATATTACACCAGATTTTGTATATGAGGTGTGCAAAACCTGTAACATTCCTGAACACATTTTCTCTAAGAATATACCCACAATTCTCACTGCAAAGAGGAAAAAACAAACTAAATCAATCTGTAAATTTTATTTCTCTCACTGTTACTTACTTACTTGTTTGACTTCCCAATTATGGCAGCTGTCTTCTGTTTTACTTCTGAATAGGTATTCAGGTGTCCACCTCTCCTGACCATACAATGAACCACAGTTTTGCTCTGAAGCAGAACAGGTTCGACCTTTCCAGCTCTGTCAGGCCTAACTTGTCCCCCAAAGCCAGGTGAGGAACACACACTGCAGAAAAAATTATTACTGGGCAGTGTAACATTTTATGCCAAGACCCAGTTGTGTTAGGAAATGCACACATCTTTCTGAGATGTTTGAGTCTTCAAAGCCTCCATCCGATCCATTCTTGCTGCCTTGTGACGTTTCTATCCCAGAAAGCATCATATATTTGTATTGGGTACTGAGAGCATTCTTTTTTCCCCAAACATGTACATTTTTCTGATTTTTTTTAATGGGAAAATAAGTCCCTGCACTAACAACTGAGTATAAAGAATGACTGAAAAGGAAACAAAACAAATGAGCATGGAATTCTGTATTTCATGTTCTCATTAATCAGCATTCCTGGACGAGGGGACATTCAACCCAGAAAAATAGCAAAAATTAAGACTCTCTGCTCTTCTTTGTGAGTCCTCTTAGCTCCTCCTGGATGCTATCCCAGAAATTTGTCATTCTGTGAGTTCAACTTGTTTCACTGTGAGAAAACTTCTAGTATTTATGGTATCCCCATATGGTGCTACTTGGGATATTTCTGGAAGCAATTTTAGGAGGGGCATTTCATAAATAACTCCATGTTTATCACAGTTATCATGTGTCTGTTTTGCAAGCCTGTCACTGGCACATGTTAACCACTGCATGGACAGGATGCCCAGTTTACAGCAGTTGATCGCACGTATGGCCGTGCAACAAAGCTGCGACAACTATCTTCCATGAGCTAGGGAGAAAAGAGGTGAATGGAAAAAGGGCTTAAAGTTTATAAAAGGTAACTTTAATTTGAAAATGCTCTGTTTATTTTTGTGAGCACATGGTAGGGAGCACCCTTTTAGAACAGTGCTGTTGCCTGCAAGGTTTTCCATGGCAAGATTTCCAAATGTTTGAACCATTTGACCTAAATATTTGATTTCCCTTTATATTTAAAGATATTTTTATCCTAGAACGGGCTAGAGAACTATTGTGTCCATGCAAAGATATTAGAAATGACAATTCTAAGAATAGTGGCAAAACCGCTCATAGTTAGCACTCTTTCTCTACATCTTAATTCCAAGATAGACAACAAAGAGTTGTACTGTCCAGGACATGACTCAAGTATTTACAGAAACTGCCTTTATACCCTGGGCATTCACTGTATTTTGAGAAAACCTTGTTTTCTATTATAGTTTGGTAAAACCTGCTATTCAACTGCTCTTTCCCCGGAGACGGAAACCCCCCAAGCCTTTTACAATGAAGACTGTCATTATTTTCCCTGGGAAAAGAAAAGAAATACCAGGAAATCTCACATTGCTAATGTGCAACTTAAAATGAAGGCTGCATTTGGCACCAACTGAGAAAGCCCCAACACCTAACAAACCTCGGTCCTGTGGCATTGGTGACTGGCTCAAGGCAGGGTGGGAGCCGGATTCTGACTGGCTGCCAGGAGGCTGTGGTGGCATCTGACTGCCTGTAACACACAGAGAAAAAAGGGATAACAGACTTGCTTTTAGCATTTCAATGCACAAAACCAAGCATTGCTGCATTTTTCAACCACCAACATCAAAGAAAGTACCAGCTGTATAAGGTAAAGACAGAGCTCAACAGGTCTAGCTTTTTTCATACCTTTTTCTTTTTTTTTTCTTTTATTTTTTGAAACCCATGGAGGAAACATGCACAAACACATTTAGCAACAGGCATGGCGAAATGTTCAATTTCGCACTGAGCGAGTTCCCAACCTCACCAACATGATCCAATTTATAGCTGCAAATCTCCTGACACATATTTCTGTTAGAGAGTTTAACAAAATCCAAGTCTGCTGAACAATAGGGCTCATCCTGCCGAGCTTAAACTGGCCTCCAGCCAGGCAGACATGGACTGCTGCCAACAATATTACCAATGAAAATTTCGGTCAATACAAAAATTACTAACAACAACAGTTTAAAAAGTATTTCAATGAATCAGTGGTTTTAATATTGTTTGAATGTCCATGTAGAATATGGGAATAAAGAATAACATGTAGGCACACATGGTGAAAGTGAATGTTTGAAAGAGAGCAGACAGAAAAGGGGTATCTTATTCAAATAAAAGCAAAGGGAAGTTATTTATTAAAATAACTAAAATAACTAGCCCGAACAGACACATCCATTTTTATGACCTTGTTCAAAAGACATCCACTGCTGTCTACCCACCCAAACAAGAACAACACTCCCAGTGCTGTGAGGCTCAGAACACAAAATGTTCCCTTGCAATGTTAATAGATAATAAGGCAAGTGCTTATTGCACTGATGCAAGTCACTCCTCTGGGTCACCATTCAACACCGTGTCAACAAGGGAGGTTCATCTTACCAGCCTCCCAATGCCCCGAAGCCTTGTGCTTAAGTCAACCTGCCACAGCCCAAGCAGGAGGAAGAATGAGGCCTGGACATCCCCTAGGATTCCTCTTTGCTCTTGGTCTGAGACATGCCTGCTTGTGACAGCCCAAGAGGCTTGAAGACCACCTCAGGTTAGGCAGCAAATACACTTTAAGCATTTAGACACTTGCAGTGACGAGCACAGTATAAATAGCAGCAGACAGGTTTATATCCCTCATCCTCAAAAACTGTTCGGATTGTTTTCCATTTGAAAGAAATGGACAGAATAAAAACACAGGCAATAGATTTGTGCCTGCTGAGACTCATTTTCTCCTGCTCAGCAGCTGCCCTTCTGCAGTGGCAGGAGCAAGAATCCTGCGGACGGTCCTGGCACTGGGAGCCGGGCTGACAGCGGGGCAGTAGGGGCTGCCCTTTAGAGCGACCAAGGGCCCGGAGTTGGATACAAATGCAGGAAAGCAAATGTGTCTGCTCTGCCCCATCCACTTCCCATCCCCAAAGCCACCGGCTCTCAGCACCAACTCTGAAGAAAGGCCAGACTGATACAGAATAAAGAGAAAATCTATAAAATGTGGAGTGTAACCACTGCCTAGCTATTCAGATGAGGTGCTTTTGCACTAAAAACAGGACAGTCAACATTACTAGGAGCAGCTGTGACAACTGTCTCAGAGATGCAAATGCTGGACTAGAGGCAGAATTGCTCCTCCAAAAGACCAAACGTGCCACTCAGCGCCCAAGGCTTTGGGTTCCATGGCCCATTCACGAACTCTGAGGCATATGACAATAATAATGACAAATTCCAGCTTATGTTTTGATGTCACTCAAGAGCAGGCTGTGGAGATGGTAAGTGCCTGCATTATAATGAAAGCTTTCGGCTTGACAGGAAGGATTCAGTGACTCAAGACTGTAAACAAACAGCATTTCCATGTTAACACAGAGCACTGCCACTTCCACCGTGTATGCCCCAGGCACCACTATCAGACAGAGCACTTCAAGTATATGGGAACCATCTAAGATTTCTACAAACACTTAAAAAAAATAAATAATAAAGGCAGGGCTGCTCCTGACTGCACCGCATAGCTCTCAGCAGGATCCCTCCTTTAGGTGGACGCTTGGCAACTTTGAGAGAAGCTATAGTGCACAGAGTATCTATGATAGGCAACATATTTTGCATATTATACATGGTGTCTGGTTTTTTACATTGACAGTAACATCAGTTATCTGGCTGGATCCTTATCCTGTACAGGCAAATGTGCAAGCACAGACAGTGAAAGTAAAAGCCTAGAACAGTACCTGTACAACTTGTACAAAGAAATCAGTTTCATCTGCATCCTCAGTCAATACAGACTCAGGAGTTTTGCAGATTCACTGAAATTATCAGCCTCTGCAAACACTAGTGCTATTTTGTCAGTGTACTTCTATTTTTTCCTTATTAAACCAACTTCAAAGTAAAATTTCATAACATTTCATAAACACGACCAACTCTACACATATTCTAGCAAGTAACAAACTTACAAGAGAAGTATCCAGCACGCTAATTATCAGGGGGTGCTACAGATTATCCAGGTGCTGGACATGAAGGTACTGCATCAAAATGTTTTCAATCGAGCTGCCATTTTATTCTTAGAAGTGATGTGAAAGGTAAAAGGAGGTTAAGCACCCAAATACCTTTGAAGACTTGAACTGAACTCTTAATTTGGGTATCTAGCTCCTATTGATTGGGAGCTGATGACAGGACTTTAAAACCTTTGAAGATCCTGTCTGCCATGCTTTCTAAGTTTCTTTGTCATGAAAAGAAATGACCTTAAAGATTTTCCATTTCTTTCCTTTAAATGACAGTAATCCTTCTCTCTTTCAAACAGTATTGCATTTGTGTTTCTTGGAAGACACTTTAAATAATACATGAACAGACTTTTGTATTTTATTAGGGAAGGAAAATGTCTACAAAAGAAAAACAACCCTTTTTCGTTTTTAACATAAATTCTACAGCTATTTAAGAGAGAGAAAAAAAATCCAGTAATTTCTTTTTCACTGACAGACTACTGCCTCCTTTGACCCAGTGACACACAGAAGGAAGTTTAAACAGGGATGACCTTTTCCCATGTTTTGTATACCATTGTTGCCACATTGGTGAGATACTCCACCTGCCAAAATGTATGCAAAATGAATACTACAGATGTTTCACAATACTTCTATTATGCAAAACCACAGAAAATGCAATAATGCATGTTAAAGGGATAGAAGCTGCCACACTAGTTCTTTCCCCTATATTTAACAGAGGAGCAAAATGCTATTCAAAGTTATATAGCTATCTAGTAAAATTAATTGTTAAAACTACCAAAACCAGCAGTCTACCTAATATAGTATCTGCTATTTAAAATAAAAAAGGAGTCAGATGAAGAGGTAAGGGAATTAAAAAACGCATGCTTGTAAGCGGGGTTTCTATTTCTTAAATTATGTCGAACGCTTTTAAATTTTTGCACTTGGAAAATCTTCACTTCAAATGGAGTCAGGAGAGACTGCATGCTACCTTTGGAAAAGATGGACTGAGAAAATACTAAATAGCGACTGCATTAGGGCTACAGCCATGCAGTTAAAACTGTAAAAAGTAAATTCCTGAGGGCCAACATAGCAAGCAAGAGCAGACCTTTGGTATCCTGCTGAGGAGGGGTCCTTACAGTCCACATCAGCAATGTTTTGAAACATGCTGAGGGCTCTCTGCTCCCATCACTGTAATGATACTGGAGGATGCTTGACTGAGACACCCTGTACCAGCTGGACAATACCTCACAGAATTACGCCTGAACAACTGAATCAAGAAAACACTTTGGTGATAACAGGTTCCCTCTGGGAAATAACTAGTTAAAGGGGGAAGGAGGGATATAAGCACAGGAATTTTAAGATGCATGAGGAACTGAAGGGTGGGGGACTGATCACAGCCTGTGTTGAAAATGGAACACTAGTTTAAAGGAAAGGCAGAAGTCACAGATCTTGTGGGTTGTCTTTGGGACAATTCCCAAACTAATTTAGGAATTGAGAGCTATGACTGGATTAATGACATTGTGATCAATGTCATTAGGGAAAGTAGGGAATATTAGTCAATACAAAAGATGATCAAAATACTACCTAAGAAACCCTTGGTACCACCTTTTGGCCTGGATTATTAAAAATGCAAACATTTATATTCATGGATCAGAACCAGGCCTTTTATAACTGAAGAGCTGTAGATTATCAGGTAGTCATGGGAGAAGAAAAGGAAGGAAAAATCTGACCATATCTGTTGACCTAAAATGGTTATAGCCTACAAACAGGTATAACTAACCATGTGATGTGGCACTCAAAGAAACAAATTTATCACTAGGATAAATCAGGATTGTTTACAGTAGAGGTAAGGCAACACAACATCACTGCTGATGTGTCACTGGAGAGCCTTCATAAGGACAAACCCAGAAAGCCTAATGCAAACTGGAATGGTGCCACGATGCTAACCAGCATGAAATGACAGGAGGCTGAAAGTGTGAGTATTATTTTACGGCAAAATCTAGAGCGAGAATTTTGTAACTTCTTTCTAAAAACATATTTGAGGCTAAATATCAGGGAGGGAAAAGAGCATGATGATGTTTAGGAGGATAATCAAACCATTACTGGAATTTGAAACAACTTTGTTTTAGGAATAATGAGGTCCTGAAAATCTAGTGATTAAGATGAGATCTGATAAAATAACAGGATACTCATCACACAGTCAGTGTTACAATAAAGGCTCACAGACCAGAAGAGACATTCTGGGTCTTGGATCCCTACATCAGAAATGAAAGAACATAAGTAGGCTTCTATATGGGAGTGTTTCAAATGAGCTTTTCAGGAAATTGGAAGTGAGGTGCAAATGACTCAAAGGAAAGAAATTTTTCTGTGGGTAGCATAAAGGGAAACTGGTCATGTGTTTCATCTTATCAAGCCTATGACCCCTTAAGAAAAAAGATTATTTTCTTCCTTAATTTATGCATTGTAGCCAGGCTTCCTATTGTATCAACAGTATTTTTAAAATTACTTATTCATTCAAGTAAAAAGTAAGGGTTGTCTGCATATCCTCTCAAATTAAGACAAAAATATTAAAACCTTCCTCCTATCTATGCAGTAATCTGAGCACAGATGTTTTAAAAGGCCTGAGACATCAGGACCCTTTCAGATAGAGCAGCTGTGGCTGTGCTGGGGTATGGAGAGTCAAACACACTCAGACCAAGCCTTCTGGCTCTGCTCAGCACCACACTGCAGCTAATAACCCCTTGCAAAGCTGGTAATCCACTGCAGCCTGCTTACCAAGACAACTGCCACCTCCCTGACCCAGGAACTTAGGACCAAACCTAGAACCCTCCTGCCTTGGAATGCTTTTGGTGGCTGGCTGAGAGGCTCGCTGAAGGTGAGACTGCAAGAAGCTTATTTGTTCCACTGCAGCAGCGCAAAACTTCTGTACAAGCTTCTAAACAAGAAGCTTATCAACTTAAGCCAGATTTATGGATGCTCTTTATCATAAAATGTTATCAAGATTGTTGTCAGGCCTAGCCCTGATTTTCCATATTACCTCTTAAAACAAATGTATTATGCTTCAAAGACACAGATTCCCTAACATATGTGACTATCACAATCCACGTAAAATCAACTAGAAGTCAAAAACCCCACTTTGCTTCTCATGAAAGTGTAAAATTCTCAGATACCAACTCTCGAAAGTTACACTCTCACCTTCTTCTTCCTATCTATGTCACATTCACCATATCAGGGATGTGACAGAGTTTCAGAGAAATCACTGTAACTTAAGTGCTAAATTGCTCTCAGATCTCCATTAAAAAATGCAACAATGAACAAAGGGGCCTGGAGAACCCTAGCTCTGACTTTTCTCTGCACAAATGCAATAGCATAAACATCTTAATTTCATGAAAAGAAGCTACTTGTTTGACACGATACAACATTTAATTCAAAGCAAAGCCGACACTGACGGGATGAGGTAGCTAGTCAATATTTTGTTTCATCCTCATTACTCAGCATGTAGTCCCAAGGTAATACTTATGGAACACCATCCAAATGTCATCCTTACTACAGAATAATTCATTATATTATGGACTTCAAAAAAAAAGAATTAAGTAGCTGAAACTGGCATCTGTAAAATTAGACATCCAAGTTTTATTCCCAGGTTGTGTAAACTCTGAGTAAGGTATGAAGACTGTAACAAATACTCAGGAGTATGAAGTGAAATAATTGTTAGTACTGCCTGAACTGACGACGGTCTTGGTGGCAAGGGGCAAGAAAGAAAATATATTTTCCTCTGGAGAATATGTATCTTTTTCCTCTGGAGGGGAAGGGAGAGCAGCAGCAGACACTGCCAAGCAGGTCTGTTTCATCCATGCTCCATGCAGAAGTCACCTCTCTGTTGGGACCAAAGTGAAGCACTTTCTCCTGAGATTTTGGAAACAAGCCCAAAGCAAGCTGTCAATGGGAATCTTCAGAAGCCTGCGACTCACCCGAATAATGAGTGGCTTTCCAGTAGGTCACAGCAAGCACCTGTCTGCTGAGGACTATTCTTTTCCAACAAATTCCAAAATTCTGCTGCAAACCAGGAAGGCAGCAGAGCTCCTCAAAATTAAGGATGCATCATTTAATTATTTGTATAAATGAAGGCATAAATCAGTCTAAATCTAGGGATCACTGCTTCTCTATCCTCAGTAACATCCACCCCAGACCTGTAATTTCACTTTACAGTTATGAGAAGTTTCATTTGGGGGAATCAAATTCTTTCTGCTTTCACCTCCACCTAACTCCACGTCCATTTAATACATTATTTCCATTAAGCTCGAGAGAGTTTCCAGCCAAGGATATTTCTGTTGGAGGCCAGTCCTGAATGGTGCAGCCCAGGATAGCAACCAGTTAAATCTTTTCTAATCCCCACAGTCAGAAATGGTGGCTCACAGCGGCTGGCATGCAGGAACTGAATAGAGCAGGCAAGCTCGTATTTCTCTCACCAGGCCAAATTAATAAAAACAAAACCTGATTTCTCCTTCTCGTTTTCCTATTCTTCCTGTTCCCCAATATTTTTCCTTTCAAACAATTTTATTTTTTTTTTGTTTGAGAAGCCTAATGTTTGGCTGCCTTCTGAAGAAATGGGCACAGTGACAGATGAAAGGCCGTATTCATCGCCTAATTCAGAATAGGAAAAAACCGACTGCTGTGCATTTAAGATTCTAACAACCTTGCAATTTTGTAGAGCCGTTTTCCCCAACCCGTTCTTTTGAAGAAATCTGCTTTTATTCTGTTAATAACTAACCACAGTTGCAGCAGCATGGATCCGATTAGCAGTTCTTACGCTACAAAGGGGGTGGGGGGGAGGCTGTGAACAGGGTTGCCAATTTGTCCACCTGGGTCCCCAGAAGAAAGATTAGATGAGGTGCTTGCTCCTTTCTTCCCCACTCGCTTGCTGCTCTGCACTAGACAGACCTCTTCAAAGCTCAGCCACTGACTTAATTTCTTTTTTCCCCCCCTCTAAAGTCTCGTTTAACCACCCCTCCACATGTTTTGCACTCTGTCACTGCGTCCCTCTAAAGCGATGGCGTGAATTGGGATGAGAGGGGTTGGGAGAGGCCGTGGCCACAGCTTGCCAGCGCTTCCTCTCACACCTCTACAGGGCCTCTGAATTGCTTTTAGATTTTGCAAATTATATTTTCTTAAATTTGTGCAAGCCACTGGAAAAAAGCATCTATGTTCTTCAGGGAATTAACCAGACCCTGTAGTCGTACTGTGATTTTCATTCTCTCCTTTTAATCCTTCCACAAAAATGGTAGTTTTGCTTGCATTTAGACTGAAGTAGAAGATTGTAAAGGGTTGCATGGATTTAGTAATCTGTAATTACTTGGGACACATCATTACATGTTTCTAGTAATTACATGTAATGCAAAAAGCATATACTTCAGCTAGATAAAAACCATTCTCAATTTTTTTATAAAATGTCAATTAAACAGAATATAAAATTGTAATTGATGCAAGTGCTAAATATCTAAAAGCTCTAACAAAGGAGAGGGTAGTATTTCTTTCTTATATTTGGCTCATTTCTTCCCTCCAGAAATGAAACCTACCCTGCCACACACCTGAAACTTAAAACTTCAGAATTCTATTTAGGGATTTAATCCAAGTTCCAAAAGGAAGAATTTCTCATTATCAATGCTCATTCTCTAGACTGCATTTATAACTAGGAGGAGATTTTTTTCTCTAAGGTGTTCCTCATTGTGTCAACTGCATTTGAGAGCCTGAGAAGCACAACAGATGTAGCAGACATACACTTCTAAAATTTGCCACCTAAGAAAAACGTTAACTCCTAACTTTAACATTGCCAAATTCTAACCAAACCACAGATCAATTTTCATTTAAGATACCTGCAGTGTGAAAACATGCAAGATACAGAACAAAGGGTCAATGTGAACTGAAATTGCTGTTTCTTATCCATATCTCTTTTCCCTTGATCCAGGCAAGTTTAACAATTTCTCAGAATCAGGCAGCACTAACCTGGAATACCATCAATGACGGAGTTTGAGTTCTCCCTGCTCCTCCCAGCTCTCTCAAGTTTAGCAAGCAGGGAAACTGGAGCAGCGCTATGTGGCAATGAACTATTTAGCTAGTCCTGCCTGCTACTCCTCGTACTAGATCACTGTCTGTAATTAAAAAACATTTTAGTAGCAAAATGTGTGTGCTCTCACTAATACTACCCTCAAAAGGAACAAACCCTCAGCTAATCTAGCTTTTCCTATTGTGTTATATTGCATATTACACAGCCCTGGTCGCAGCAATTCTCAGGAATGAGGGAGGAAAGGGCAAGTTGAATGCACAAAGGATAAAAGCACCTTGAGGCAAACCTGCTTCCAAAAACCATTTGGTGGGTCTGATCTCCCTAGAAGACAAGATCTATCATGCCATATTTCATCTTGCCCGACAACGATAAGCTCCAAAGACCGGTGCAGAAGCGAAGCAATTCTTCATGTATTTTTAATCAACCGAGAACTTTCATCTGGCGAGCTCCCTCCGCAAGGTCACACGCACCACGCGCAGCCACGTGCCTCTCATGCAGTTTGCAAACACCAACTCCTATGTCAGCTTCTGTTTGGAAGGGGGAGTATTAACATTAGCGACTCCTGGTTATATCATTTATAAACATGCAGATGTGGATTATTAAAGATTAATGCATTTTGGGATTGGTGTCGGCATTCCGTTTGTCTCACGCCGAAACCAATTCTGTTCTTCATTAGTCAACGACAACCCACATCACCCTGTTGTGGAAGAGAAATCAAAGGTGCAAGCGTGAATTGAGAATAAGTGATGAAACTGATTACTAAGAAACTTAACGGCTGTAATCAATCAACACATCACAATAATTTGAGCCCACTGTTATCTGAAGATGGGGAACAAACAGAAAAGCTTACCAACGGAGTGAATTGTTCTTTTGTGCTTGCTTTCTAAAAACCCACTTTGCAATTTGACTTCCCTATCTACCTACAGAGTGATGCTGTCAAAGGGCTGTTCAAATCTTTCAAGTTGCAGCTCAACCTGCATGAATTTTGTCTCCAAGGGGGAGAAAAGATATCTTGCTTTTCATTAATTTTTTAAAAAATTATTATCTGGAGGTAGTGAAAATGTTCTTCTTTTGAGGCACAGAATTAATTCAAGCCACATTTGCAATTGTTCAGACTCCTTCTTCTAAGGAGGGACACACCACGTATCTGTCTAGTCAAGTCTGACACTAACTATGAAGCATGAAGGCCACTTTAAATATCTCTCATGGCAGTGATACATACTCCACTGAAAAGCTGAAAACTGCAGCAGCCTATCCCATCACAGAAACCAAACCACTTATGACATTTATGCTCTATTTTATTTAGGTATAACAACCATCTGTCAACAACAACAAAAACACACTGATGGAGACGTGAGAGACTTTTCCCATTTGCTCATCAATCACTGCTTAGTATTGCAAAGGACAAGGGAGTGAGAGACAACTTTTTAATTTATGATAAAACCCAAATTAATGCCCTATTTGCCAACACAAAGAAAGAGAGACAATCTATGTTTGTGTAGCCAAATAATGACAGAATAAAACCCCCCAAACATTCAAAAACAAATATACACCACTTAAAATTTCTTGTAGAAATGTAAGTGGCTTTAGAAAAAAGTTATAAAGAAATGCATAGGTTAATGATCAAATGTAAACAGTAATTGTCCAAGGTTGGCCTTAGAACATACACCTAAGACTAACAACAAACATACCTGTCAAATCTTGGCAGCTGTGGTTAAGTATATTTGAATTTTGTTACGTGAAGCAGAGCACATGCATAATTATGCAAATATGTTAACTGGATTCCAACAGCCCTCATACTCTAGATGGATTTGTACCAGCAGGGTGCTACCAGTGACTCACAGAGCTACAAGAAGTGGCCTGTCATACGTACGTGTGCTGCCACAGTGTCCACAGCAGCAGATGCCCTGCCATGCTGGCTGCTCAGCCATTGCCAGGATGGTAGAAACAGGCCTGGCAGGAATCAACAAAGAGGACAAACCAGATATGGGGCAGAGCACAGCTATGGGGATGCAAACGCCACTGATCTGGCCATCTGTGGGACGTGCTGGACAACTCTCAGCACTGGACTCTTCAGGATGTTCAGTCCATAGGGCAGAAGTGTTTGGCACAGGCTTAAGACAGCAATTAAACACTAAAACTGAAATGTGTGACTGTGAAATGTAAACACTGACACACCAGATATTAAGCAAGTGAAACCATTTGAAACTAAACCACGTAAACTAACCCTAAAAAATAACCACCCAGGGCATGCTTTTTTGGTGATTTACTGTTTCTCTACCTGATGCTTAACTTCGAGCCAATAAAAACCAGCAGGTTGATGCTGGTGGAATATGAAACCCTCTGTCATCATGAAAACCTAACAGGAGGAACTTGAACAGCGTGCCTCTGTCTCACTTCATCTCCTGCACCTGTTCTGCAAAGACCACCTCTGCAGAGAAGGACACCTCCCTGATCTCTGGCAAAATTGCAAGTATGATAGTTTTTATAGTGCCTTTTGCAGCATAGGCTCTCCTCATGAAACTTGATTGAGACTATTTAGTTATTTCATGAAGCCTTGAGACAACAGATTATTTATCAGTTGTGACCCGGTCTGAATTCTAATTGGTATCAGAGGTTAGACACTCCCTATGCTAGAAGCAATGCCTTGAGCTACAGTGCCTTACAATTTGCTTATTTTTTCATCCTTTGAAAAGACAGAAACACTCTAAGTGTTGTTCAAACCATTCAAAAGAAAGGGTTTTAAACCACTATTATGTGAAACATTCACATATTTCATTTGTAAGCATTCTAGATTTGCAAAACTGCTGATTAGATGTTTTGTGCACTAGAAGTGATTAAGAACATAGCTACGTCAATGGCATTTTGTGTTTTGGCTTTTTTCTGGTCTGGATGCCAATGAACAGCATGCATCTTCCTTGCAACAAGCTGTTGCAAGATTTTTGCCTCCGGAGAAGCCAAGGGGGAAACATTGATAGATGTGTTAAAATAATCTTTCCAGACAGGGGGATCATATCCATTTTACAAGGATATAATCCCCTCTTGTTTTGCAATCACTTTAGGGTATTTAAAACTTCAACAAAAAGCACAGTATTACAAATTCATACATTCATAGATTTGTTTGGGTTGGAATGGATCTTACAGTTCATCTAGTTCCAACCCTCCTCCCCCCTGTCATGGGTAGGGACAGCTTCCACTAGACCAGGTTGCTCAAAGCCTCATCCAACCTGGCCTGGAACACTTCTAGGGATGGGGCATCAACAGATTCTCTGGGCAACCTGTTCCAGTGCCTCACTACTCTTACAGCGAAGAACTTCTTCCCAATATCTAATCTAAACCTCCTTTCAGTTTAAAGCCATTCCCCCTTGACCTATTACTACATGTCTGTTTAAACAGTTCCTCTCCAGCCCTCCTGTAAGCCACCTGTAAGTGCTGGAAGGCTGCCTGCCATAAAGTCTCCCGAAGCCTTCTCTTCTTCAGGCTGAACAACCTCAGCTCTCTCAAGCCATCTTCTAGAAGAGGTGCTCCAGCCCTCTCATCACCTTCAGGGTCCTTCTCTGGACCTACTCCAGGTTCTTCTTGTGTTGGGCACCCCAGAGCTGGATGCAGAACTCCAGGTGGGGTCTCACCAGAGGAGAGCAGAGGGGCAGAATCCCCTCCCTGACCCTGCTGGCCACACTGCTTTTGAGGCAGCCCAGATCATGGTTGGCTCTTTGGGCTGCAAGTGCACATTGCTGGGTCTTGCTGAGCTTCTCCTCCACCAAAATCCCCAAGTCCTTCTCCTCAGGGAAGGGCCTCTCTCAATCCATTCTCTGCCCAGTCTCTATCTGTTGGGATTGCCCTGACCCAGGTGCCAGACCTTGCACTTGGCCTTGTTGAAGTTCATGAGGTTCACACAGCCCCACCCCTCAGGTCTGTGCAGGTCCCTGTGGATGCCACCCCTTCCCTCCGTGCGCCGACTGCGGCGCATGGCATCAGCAAACTCGCTGGGGTGCACTTGATCCCACTGTCCATGTCACCAACAAAGACATTAAACAGTGTTTATCACTTTCATGTAGTCTTCTCTCCCACAAATAATATTTAAAAGGGGTCCATGCCATGTAGCATACGAATAGTGGTGGTTCACAGGGTAAGTACATAGAAAAGCTCAATCCCAAAGAAAAGATGTTTCCAAATTCTTTTTTAAAACAAAATCTACAGTAAAATTATTGTTTTACTATAGTATATTCTGGAAACTGGTTCAACTGGTTCTTTTTTATAAGGTATGAAAGGAAGCATCATTCCTATTCAGAGTCTTGCAGTACAATGCCCATTTGGACTATGATAGACTGCTGCTCATGTTTTTCTTCTCGCAGCATTTTAGTCACACACATTGACTAACATGCACACGAAGACAAGATTTCCTGTTACTGTTCTGTCTGGGTATCCCATTTCCCTCTTGCTCCTTTTTTTTGCCTGGAGTGCTGGCTGTAATGCTGATGGATCCTGAAATTCAAGCAAGCTAACTGATCAATACAGATGTGGAAGACCTCCAGGTTTGCAGACAGTAGAGTTTAACACTGAATGGATCACATCCATTGGTTCACAGAATTACCAGAATTAAAAATTTGGGGTATTTTTAATCAGGGGAGGATGCTGACTGGTTAGCATAAATTAAAAAGTCTGGCAATAACACTCCTAAGACAGAGTATCCACAAATGGATCTCTTCCTGAAAATTGTAACTTCATCTGTATCCAAGCTCTTCAGTGAAAGAAGGCATCAGTCGTAATAAAAACAATGTAGTTGATGCTTAACACAGTGAAAATCAGCTTGTTTCTTTAGAAAGTACATGGAACGTGATAAAAGCACAAGTCAAAATACTGATCCATGTAAAAAAAAAAAAATTACATATTTCTAAAGGCAGCATTTGCTACTCGTTATTAGCACAGCATACCCTTCTGGACAGATAAAAATTGCTGTAGAGGTTTAAAAATAATAGAATCTATTAACTTGTACAAAATCTGCTTGTCCATCATGGGTTAAGGGATTCCTGGCCTATCAGCAATCTTTCACAGAACTCTTAATATTAAAAAATTTTTGCTGCTTACACCGCAAGGGAGAAAGAGCTGACAAAAGCCTTTGGCCAGTGAGATCAAAATTGGGGATGGGGGGAGAAAGGGGAGCTTAGCTTATTTACATTTTTGCTTTGTTAGTAAACTGGAATTGTTAGAGCAGGAGGGACAGGGAAAAAAAAAAAAAAGAGAAAAGTGAAATTAACAGCCTCTAAATCTTCTGGCAACAACAGTGCATTTTGATATGTGCTGTGTCAGCTTCCACTAATGGTTTAGGGTTGAATCAGGCACAGTTCAAGACCCAAAGCAGTGCAGGGCATCACATCTCATTCCTTGGAATAACATGTACCCTAATTATAAAGATGGCTACAAAATAAAGAGATCAGGATTTCTGGCAAAACAGAATAATGATCTACTTAAAAGGAAATCATAATGTCATTTTGAATCAGTAGAAATCATAGAAGAGTAGGATTTCAGCCCTGTAGTGAACATACATCTGAACAGGAAGTGTTCCCATTTTGAGAGAAAACACCTTTCTGACAAAATCCATCGAAGTTGCTTTTTCTGCTCTTAGGAGTTAATCTCCCTAGTCTATTCTGGTAATGCGAATGGAAACAAAGGCTGTATATGCATGTGCCACTTACCACACAAAATATCCATCCAGTATTTCAGAGAGCACAGGAAGGAAATGCCCACTGAGCTAGGGACGTGCCAATGTCAGTGCTGCCTGTGCCAGGCTGTTCCTGTGAAATTCGTGGCGTGCAGCAGAAAGCAATGCGGGGTGGCAGGCTTGCGGTGGGGTGCGGAGACAGCTTAAACAGGCAGTGGAAGAGAAGCAGCCATTTGGGAGGTTTAATAGGGGGCTGTTTGTTTGTCTGCCCTTTTGATGTTAAATTAGTTTTCAATTTTGTTGCAAGGAAGGAGCCATTGGGAAAAGGATGCTTCTCTTCCAGTAAACCCTGGGAAAGCAACACCTTTATTTTAACTGTCTTCCCACCAAGAACCCCCTGCAACATTTTGGCTTTCCCCAGCCATAGCTATCAGCAACACAACAGCTGCTCATTTTACAATGACTTGCTGGAGAGAGAATGATTGAAAGAGCCAATCTATGTCACATTGAGAAACTGTGGCATAACATCGCAGGAGGTAATAGGAGAGGAATGAGGTCAGAACAAACAACGGTAGGGTGAGAACAGAGAGGAAAATAGCAGAGAACAAAATTATTAAAGGCAAGGTGCTGTACTACACAATCTATGTTTAAAAACGGCTACAACCTGAATGCTGCAAACAGCCACAGAAATGCAAACAAGCTCTGTGTTACTTTTTCTTAGGGTCTCATGAATGCAGCTAATGATAAAAGCTACCAAAGTCCTTGTAATGAAGCACAATGGTGGGAACACACTTAGGTGAAAGCACAGTCTAATTCACATGGCTTGAAAGCCCCAGCACCCAGCAGCATCCCTCTATCACAGAGTTTTACATAGCAGCATTGCTCCTGTCGTTTTGTAGCTTGAGAAACGCAGCAGCAGCAGCAGCAGCAGCAGCAGCAGCAGCGATGCTACCACAGCTGCCTGGCTGCCCTCAGGAGAGTGCTGCCTTAGCTCACACCTGGGAATTCACCTTTAGCAAGAGCTGCAGAGACCAGAAGCTTGTCTGTGACAGGGAAACAGTGGAGGGTGATTTTGATTTAGCACCATTCATAAAAATCCTTCCTGAAAAAGAACCGCTTTTGTGTTACTGCAGCAGACCAGAAAACCACTGTGCAAAATGGTGGTACAGTTTGTATGTAGAGACAATGCTTTTCACTAGGTGAGTTATAAAAATGAGCTTTTGGGGCTCATCTGAAGTGATGAAGTGACTCTGACCCTGACCTCTGAGCCCATATCCCTTCTATTTTTACCCCATGGGGATCAAGTGGTAATAAAAGTTATTACTCTCCCCCTACACTCTTATGCTCATCCTTACATATCATGGCTACAATAAAGCTATTTTCAGTGTCACAACATTTTTTCCCTGTTCAGCAATCAGGCTGATAAAATGCCAATCCATTTACTGGCCTGAATCTGACTGTGGCAAAATGTTACTTTTTCAGCCAGGCGGACTATCTGGCTTCACTCAACAACAGAGATGGATTTCTATACCAAATACTGGAAATTATCTTGGAAATACAAAGCTACCACACTGCATACAATGCAAATACTCTGCCCCACTATTCCTGCTCCACTTGAGCTTGTGCTGCCAGTCAGAGCGGCTGGAGAGGGAAGAAATAACTGCAGGGCATGCACACAGCATCAGGGCTCAACATGCTCAGGCCACATTTAGTACTCAACATTCCTGTGTGCACTGAGCTTGCTTCCCTTTGCTTATCTAGTTTAACCTCTGCAGACAAACAGGCACAAACATTTTACACAGATACCTTTGTATCAAATACCGAAACACACGCTACCCTCTGAATTTTAACCAGCATTTGGTTTACAGCAACACTCAAATCACCTAACAAAAAGACACCTCTGCTTTTGTTTCTTGTAACTGAGCTCCATGTTTATTATTCCGTGGTTTTGTCAGCAACTGATGTTATCCCTAGGGTAATGTCAGCACTCTCCTACTCTTAGGAATTCCCCTAGTATTCAAAATGTCAGAAGATAATAAAAAAACTTGAGCATCAGGAAGAGAATAAACTCACCTGAAATACTAAATAAACATTGCTGCCTGACCCCCTGGAGTAAGGAACATGCCAGATTGGTGGGGATAAGGTAAGAACTGAAATTAATGTATGCCATTTTTTTCTTCTGGGTATCTTAACAGATTTCCACAAATTTCTGAATATACATGAATGACTGTGTGTCATACTCTAAATTGCACAAGAGAGCGAGTGGCAAGCATGCCACTGGTATTCCAATTATTACTGGTGGGGCTGAATCCCCAGTAACTTGTTAATCTTTGCAAATATTAAGAAATATCTCATACAATATTCTCTACTGATGTCCAAAATTACATTGTCACAATACAGGGTTGAAAAACCTCTGCCTCGTCCTGCAGGTCTGTAACCACCATATAAGCTCAACAGCCAAACCCAACAAAAATACACAGTTAGAACAAAAAAAGGATTGTAAATTATCAAGAGAAGTATGTGACTAATGACACAAAAACCAAACACAAAAACTACAGTTAAGTATTCACATTGCTTGGTGATAAAGACACGTATTGAACACCTATGGCGAGTCAAGCTCAGAATTTTGAGCATTCTGAGGGCTTGACAGCTGAAGTTTAGATGGGATTTACTCCCGCTCTAAGCATGCATTTTTTTCAGAAAAAGGCCCTGAAAAGGTAGGATTCTCAGAAAATAAGTTAGTTTGAAATACAGGAGTATTTATTTACGTATTTAATAAACCTACCAATTGCTTTAACTTTGTTTGTTAGAACCAACTTACCTGGAATACTCGCTGGAGAAATGGGACCAGATCTTGACTGGTTGCTTCCAACGGGTGAGCCTACAGGGGAAGGCGATGGACCCCCAGGGATGCCAGAGAGATGTGGAGAAGCATGAGGGGAAAACGGAGACTGTGCAGGGTTGCTCTGCTCCCCTTGGCTGCTTGTAGAGCCTGATGCACTAACAGCCGAGCTGAGGGTTGCTTCAGTTCCAGTCGGCAAGTCGTCAATGGATCCAGATAAATCCTGAGGAAAAATGAAGAAAGAACGTAAGTGCTTGCATGAATACTCAGGCCAGAGGACTCAAGAGCTGGCATGGCAATAGATCCATTTGTTTACTTATTGCAGCAGATAACTGAAAGGTTGTCTTCAACATGTAGTTAAATGATGGCAGAAAACAAGGATAGTATGCACAATTCTCTGCTTAATCTCTAATTCTTTTGAGAAAAAGAACAAGCAAGGGCAACAAATGAATTGGAACCAAATTCATTCAGCATTCAATTTAACCTTTTCCATCTGGATTAAGCTTTCAAAATTAATCCCAGAAATTCTGCCTGGGCATACCAAAACTAATGAAAATGATACATCAGTTTCACTTTTACACAGTATTTAATTTTGGGGTTTGCTACCATTACAATCACAGCTTATACTCTTCACTCCAAACTATTACCACAATGAGAGAAGAAGGGTTTAAAATACGCAGCCCTCTAACCCTCCCATGCAGCTCCTTTGCCTTGCAGCAGGGAGATGAGAAAAGGCCCAGCCCTCAGCAGCAGCACTGGATCTGCTGGCCACCAAGGAACAAGGACTGCTGCTTATTCACTTTCATCATATACCAGTGTACAGCTCACAGGTTCTCTTCAATTTCATCTGAATACAGTGCTGAACAGTTACTCCATTTTAGCTCATAACCGCTACATTTTCAATGAGAAATTTCCTCTGTAGATCACAGCACATCTGAATTCTAACTATGAACTGCTGGACATATTCCCTGAAGCTGTAACACAGGAATTATACTGGTCTTTGAATCTGTGGGAGTAATCAGAGGCTTTAAATAATTTTAAGATCAGATATAAAAAACCAAGAATGCTGTGACAAAGCAAGCACATGCTCCCCAACTGTCAAGAAAAATATTAATTCCTAAGCATCACAGAAAAACCTCATACAAACGGAAAGGTGCCAATATAGCTGTGCTTCTGTAGCTATTGGCAAGTCACAAGGAGCATGTTACTATGTTACTATTTCTATTAGCAAATTAAAGCTCAAAAAAGTAGCACGGAGCTAACTCACATATAAACCAGGTCATTAAGTGACCTCTGAGACTTGAAATAACTGGGATGACAGAGTGCATTACTTTGGTTGATCCTGACTTCATTTGTTTGGCTCATGCAAGTGGTTGCACCACAGACAGCAGGACCCCTTGTCCGAATGGCACAAAAAGAACTAAGTTCTGCTTGAGTAAAGAGCTCAGGAAGCAAAACCTTAGTGCTGCCTAATTTTCATAACAAAAACCGAAACTTTTTAGAAGTCACAGAACACGGATGAAATGCACACGTGGTGTACTTAGAGCCCTGTCCAACGATGACTACCTCCATTACAAGGGAGGCTCACAGCCAGGTTTCCCTAACAGACGGACATGGGCAGTCTTCCGAGGCACAGGAAGAGGAGGATTAACAGTTTAAGCGCTGCTAACACTCACTAGAAGCCACGTAGAACGCCGTGTGTTATTCCTCGTTGTGCGTAAGGGTAGGAAATACAAACCACCTGACTTAGCTCTCTGCAGGGCATCTTGCGGACCTTATTTCCAATGAGTTCCCACAAATACTTCAAGAACAACTCTTATCACAGTTAAATTTTGCTTTTTCTGACAAGCATGGAATTGTACCCCTATTTCATTAGGCATACGAAAAGCAAAAATTAAGGCTAAAACTTCAGTCTACATGTGGATGCTGCATTTACTCAAGAGTAGACTTCAAAATCCGTACAAATGGAAATTTAATTGTGAAGTGGGCAATAAACTATTTTCATTGTTTCCTTTTTGGATCTATTAACTGTAGAAAATGTAAACAAGAAATAACACTGCTTGGTACTGCATAGAGCAACACTAGATATTTTTCATACTAGAATGTATTTGGCAAACAGGTAAGCAATTATTGCTTTTCCATACATAATATGGTATTCTCCTAAATGGAATCAAATCGCTGCTGTCGTCATGTGTAACAAATGCTGCAGGAAGTGCTGATAAAACAAATGCTGCTGAAAAGCATATAATAAACCTATGAAAACTGAATGCAGCAAAATAGAGCCTATTCTAAAGGAATATAAATTCTGTGTAAAAAACCAGATAGGCACCCAACTGATAGAAGATACAGAAAACATAGAGGTTTACGTTTAGAATAACAAAGATTTTAAAATGGTGTGTGGAGTAAAGCTTTCACGTGGGCTGGCAAGCCAAAGTACTTGACAGAACAGGTTTGCCAGAATAACGGAAAAGCCATGAAGAAATTAGCACTGTCCTTGATGAAATTATCTGCTGTTCAAAGGCTAAGGCAAGACTTTGGGACGGGAACGAAGTCAGGTCACATCGAATTCTCCAGCTTTCCGCATGAGTGGAACAACTGGTGAGTCTCAGGCATTTTCTCAAGTGCCTGCTTTCCAGGAATTTCTTCACCCACCCGATGAAAATCCTTCATGAAGGTGGAAGGGGAAAGCTTGCATGACACCCTTCTATTTAAATTGTGAAGCCATGCCACCCTCATGCAGTGCAGGCTGAGGGAGCAGCCCGGTCACCACGGCACACCCACAGTCCCTTGGGCTCCCCACATGCGCTCAAGGGTAAGCACTGGGATTTTCTCCCAGGAATGGCAAACTTCACAATCACCACACCTGCTGAGGATGCTATGGTAGTGTTCACTCATCAGACTCGTCAAGAAAACCGAGAAAGAGGTTGCTCTCAGGATGGCACAAAAGACTGTTGCCTGTCTAGAAGTCTGGGCTGTGCCACACAGCCTCCTACCTTGCCCTCAAGTGGGCTATAATGAGAAATATCAGCTGTTCTGTACAGGGTGGTTTGGGGTTTTTTGTTTGTTTGGGGGGGTGTTTGTGTGTTTTGTTTTTGGGTTTTTTTTTCTTTTTTGTTAACATACACTTCAAGGCCTTACCTAGTCTTCTAAGGTAGAAAGCCTGAGCGGACGAGCAACTGGGAAACTTGCAGCATACGGAGGCTTTAGAAACACCTCTGTTAACTAAAAAAGCTAATTGGGAAATATAAAAGAAGGAGAAGAAAGACTTTATGTGAAGCACACCTGGACAGAAAGAGCAGAAGCCGGCTTTCTGTTCTCCTATTACCAGCATTTTAATGCTTACTTTTACCTCATTTTACAGAACAGTAGTGAAGTTGTGCAAATTCCACATCACAAACACTTATTTGTATATAAAACACTATACACACACACATTATATACGTAAATTACATGGATACACTTGCATTTACTTAGCACATCTATATGTAAAGCTATTAGAAAGCCTACTAATAGGAGAAATTCACAGCGGTTTAAGCATACAGCCTAGTTAACAAAGAAGCTCTGTAACTAATACTCCTCTAGAGGACAATTTAGTCAGCAGGGCACCAACTCTGTTCTTCTTTTATAAGTAGTATCAGATCTATGATGCCTGTAAAGAACAGAGAGACCTTACTTACTGCATCTCATTCAAACCAAGGCACCTTCAAGCTACAGTGCTTCCATTTATCTTGTTGGGAAGTTGGCAGGTTAGGTAATTGCTGGGATTCTTTTAAGGGGCTGAAGTCCCCATACCCTAAGGCATGCCTTAAATTTTGCCTCTTTTCAGAGGCTTTTTCTGGAAAGCACTTACTTCTTCCAGTAAAATCTAGCAAGTTTAGAATTACCAGTAGTCTTGTGTTTCTTACAGATCTGTTTCTTGTAATGTAATCCTATTATTCTTATCTATGGTATTTTTATGACTGTATTTTCAAATGTGACATCAAATCTAAGAAAAAATGAAAGACAAACTATTTCCCCCCTCCCATCACAAGTCTGTATTAAAGTTCTGTATTCTCTACGTCAGCTTTATATCCTGTATTATTCAGGACATTCCAACCAGCTTTCAAAGTTCATTTCCACATAATAACTTGATTACAAACTGAAATGTCCCCATGCAAGATTTATCTCTTTTAGCAAAGTGTTTTATCTTCAAGTATCTTCAGTTCTAGCCTCACCTTCCACCTATGCACGACCTTTTTTCATGCCCATCTGACAAGCACAAGAGCTAAAATGAACAAGATCACATTGTGCTTGGGATTATAATGTTATGCCTTCCTGGTGGTACGATCTTATCAGAGTGACAGGAGAGACACTCTTGAAACAGCACACCAATTTACTACCGCACTGTGGGCAGCAAGAGATAGAAGGAAGCAAATAGATTATATAGAGCCAGGAAACCCAAAGCTACAAAGAGATCACAGGGAAAAAAAGCCCTACAAACACCCATATATAATATAATAACAACTTACTCGAGGAACACACCTAGATCCAAGAAACAAGCAAAAGGGAGACGACAGTAGCTCAGCAATATCACCACAATTTTACACACTGAGTGCGACAGGATTACAGCATTCACTGTGCAGCAAAAATTTACACTGCAAACACTTCATGCAGTTGTCAGCTTTGCTTAGCAATGTCTCAGCAAAGACAAACCAAGATTTTACTAAGGGGATCCCTTGCTAAATACTTACAGTTGAAAAAGGATGAGCACCTTCTCAATAATCAGAAGAAGGAGAAAGTGTGGGGCCCCTTGCTAATGGAGTTCCTACGCCACTAAATTACAGCCTAAATTCTCTAAGAAGTTACGGCAGTTTGGGGCTCTCTTGCGGGGATTATGCAGAGCACATACAGCCTGTGATTTATTTAAATTTTCCAACTATTGCCTACCAGTTCCTTTATGCTCAGGGAGTAGAAGAAAAGCAGAGGTGTTCTGTCAATACTAAAATTTAAGACACACAAAACCTTTCTGTCTCCAAGAAGCTGAACCCCCTAGACTCTACCCTACAATCCATTGTGCTGGGATGAATCCCAGTGCTACATGTAGGGAACTGCATCAACTCACTGGCTGCAGGATCACAGCCTACTCATTCCATTCAGGCCTTCCTGCAGTATTTCCTTAGGATGGTACTGCTCAAAAGACAGGATCCTGCATGAAATATCCATCTCTTTAACAAGAATCGCCACTTTACAAGCAAAATTATATATACAAGCAAACATATTTCACATGTAAGTATGTAAATATATATTCAAACAGACATACACTCTGCTATTGTTTTGGAGCCATGGGGGATTACGAACAATATGCTCTGTAATTGAGATTAACTTTGAACAAATGATTTGGCTGACAAACACACATACGCACACAAAAGGAAAACCCACAATAGCTCTGTTTAAATTTCAAGATATTTGTAAGACCTCTTTTCATCACAAAGCAGCCTATAATAGCATGTTTCAAGAAGTCTTCCAAAGGCCCTGCTGGTCACATTGTGGAGGCAGCGAGTGAGCTAACAGCCTCCTAGCGCCTACACAACCGGAAAAATGCACAGGAGCAGCAATGATTGGGACCACGTGGAAAATTCTTTCATTTTCAAAGGCTGTTACCCACAACCTGGGTATCTTCCTTCCACGCCAGCTGCATAGGGACCTTCAGCTAAGCACAAAAAACTGTACCTAACACACATCCTTAAAAAACTGTTTAACAGGAGACAGCAGGGCTGCCATTAAATTTCTGCAAAAATTCCTTCTACACGCCTTTCTGAAATTAATTCTGGGGGAGAAAACAAGGTTCATTCTCTGAATCTTGTTGAATCAAGGTCTGGAGAAGGAAAAGTAAAGAAGATCACTTCTAGTACAAACACCTCTCAGAGGAAAAAGCTCGATTTCTATCGACAGGCACAACTCTACCTCAGAGCATGCTGTTGTAAGGAGAGGGCTTGTTTCACCTGCAAGACAAACACAAACTTTGACAATAGCTGGGCAGAGGTACTTCTTATGGTACTTTGTCATGTTACCTAGAATTCTTATGTAATTCCACTTACTATATGTTTCAGTGTTTTTAACCAGGTTTTTAACTTTAACCTCTATGTGATAAACTATTCATGCAATATTCTAAATGAAGGGAATTCTAAGTATATGATAAAAATACTAGCGTCTTGCACTAAATTTAGTGACAAAGAACAACTTGCTGGGGAAACACATTCCCTTCATTCTGTGGACCTCACATGCTTCCCAAAATAACTTGGTTACTGAACTGTGTTGCAAGTACTCTCTCTGATCAGAATCAAGAGCTTTCTCTGAGAAGTTATATAGGCAAGCTCCTGAGGATGCAAAAATCTTTTTCCCAAAAGCCCTATATTCACTCAAGCAACCAAGAAAAAGTGCAATCAAACAATGTAGTGCCAGTGCCCTGCCTGATACCTTTTCAATGTATGGGATCCTGGAACTAGATCTGTCTTCAAGAAATTATCCACAAAAAGCTGACTTGGAAAAACTTATTCAAATCACAGCTTACTACCTAATTGCTAAGCAAATGACTGTTCATTTAAAGAAAGAGTAATTTTTTACTACATTTGTTTAGCAAGCAAAGGATCTGTGCTTGTAAGAAACCTTACCTAAAAATAAAAATTGTTGACCTGGGGATACAGGAGTCCAAGAACAGAACATTACATGCCCGTATCTGTCAGACATGGGATGAGAAGAAGTTGCTAGGATGGATAAAATCGCATTTCTGCGTCTACAGTTATCCACAATGGGATCTTATTTGCTTGTCCAGACAAGAGCTTTACACCAAAGCAACTTAGGGCAGCTAGAAATTCAACACTGATGAGGCACCAGATGAAGGCCCCACCAGCCACACTCCTCCTTGCCCGCGCCGAGTGCCACTCACTGCAGGGTCCGCAGCTCCCTGGCAGTTACCAGGAAGGGGCACCTGAGTCCTACAGCAGCATCAAGTAACCTAACGGCACAAGAAAAAGTCACTGGTTTATAAACATTGACTCCCGTGTATGAACAATAAATACTAATGACCCATGTGCCATCAAAACAAATTGACAAAGTCTAACAAGGACTGTAAAGCGTAGGACACACAGCCTGTCTGACAAGGATACTTTTTTATATTGAAAATAAACAGTAAATCTCTAGAACAGAAAAACAGTAACACAGTATCTCTCAAGATACAAACTTCCCTGTTTATCTCTGAAGAAGAATGCTTAGCACGTAGAATTTCTGGAAATAAAATTTAAAAACAAAAAGCCATGAACCCTTAGGAGTCATTTGTTTCTTCAGTACTGTAGCAAAGAAAAATGCCCAGCTAACAACTCTTGTAGCTACAGCATCAGTCATTTATCATCAATAAATCATCAACTTTTAAAACAACCAAATCAATGAAAATGACAACAAATGGGCCTTACGAAGAAGGAAAGTTGTGTTTGCATAACAGCAATCTAATAAAATTCAGTTTATTCATACTACTTCCCATGCATAGTACTGTTCCCAAACATGATAAACCTAAGGGGTTTTTCATATAAAAAACAGTGAGGTGAGACATAACAACTTCCCTTTTTTGTGTCTCTTTGGATTACAACAATTTTCTAGATCATGTTGCCTCCACAGGGAGAAGACAGACTAAACTAGCAGGATAAAACAGAGGAAGCTGACTGAAGCAAAACATGTACTGATCCAAAATCTCTCAAGCTCACTGGAGAGCTTGCTCTTTTGGGGATCACTGTCCTTCTCCCTCTATGCAGCAAGCTTAGAATCTGGATGGCCACTGCACGACCACCCTGCTCACCAGCCCAGACAACTCTCCTAGCTCTGCTTCCAGCCATGCTGAATTCAGCATCAAAAAGTCATAGGGAAAACACCACGTGGCTGCTACTCCTCCCATTACCTACTTATTCTACTTTCACAGCTGATGTAGAAAGAAATCAGACTAAGTAAGCAAGGAGAGTACTAAATCACAAGAAAGACAAACACGGATTTAAGCAAAAGCATATGAGAAAGAACAAGACATTACTAAGAACATATAGGTCAGTAGATCTGAAAGAGACCAAACATTTTAGCAAGTGCAGCAGCAATATGCATTAGAAAGTATTGCTTACTCTCTTTATTCTATTTACTCTGGCTATCATACTTTGGAAATTTGCAGCACATGCAGTCAGACATAGACCATCTATCTTCGAGACTACATATTCAAAAACCTGGTATTGTGTGGGTGTGGCTCAAGCAGAAATGAACAAACAAAACTTCAGAATACCATAACGTGCAATGTGATAAAATTCACATCATGCCTCACCTGCACTACACCCACGAGACTGCAGTGCAGAGATTCTCAATAGGTCTGCGCAGGGCAGCTCACGTAGGAGAAGCTCTTTGAACATGACCACACCTCATGTGGCTGAATGTACCTTACTGTTTACTACTACAGACATACCCTGAGTCACAACACACTTATTTTGCAACTATTAATTGACATCTTTCTACATATGCTTCTCAGGCTATCCCACATGGCATCCAGAAGGCATTAACTGTGCTTTTAAATTTGGACCTACAATATTATCTGATTTGGAGACTGCAGTTGAGAGAATAGAGAAAGTGTTGGTCCAACAACCAACTGCCCACTGATCACTGAAAGCAGATACTGTCATGCCACAGTAAATTAGGCAAGTTGATAACAAGTGAGCTGTTCTGACAGCCCAAGGCCACCTATGCATGGAGTACGATAAAGGGCTTAAACAACTGATTGAACCTATACACCTGTATGCCCAAGGTTTAAAAACTCTTGATCTACAGCACTTGCCTTTTTTCTTTTTTTTTCATATTAATACCCTTTGTAGAGTTACGGTTTGATAAAAAAGTCTGTCCCAGCAGGTTACCGTGGGAATAAGGATCTACAAAACATAGTTTTTCATTAGCTTAGGGCTTGTGCATGCATCATACTGCGTCTCTTTCTTCTCTCTCCCACAACACCCTGTAACCAAATACCACAATTCAATGAGATGGTAAATAAGCCCCAGACACATCTTAAACTTCAAAAATACAGGTGCTCTGTTAACTTTCCATCTCTTCCTCTTGAATCAGAAGCAGAAAGGAGGAGAAAAATGTATACATCAAAAAGACTGATAAATGTTATGAAGACTTCCTTTTTAAGGAACTGAATAAAGTGACTTCCCTCAGAGAACAACACTAATTAATGAATTAAGTCTTATTTAAAATACTGGATATGCAGCATTATATTGCGGTAACAGGCAGAAATGAGTGCCATAAGGTTTACTTCAGTAAATTCAGCTTAATTTGCTACTTCAGGCTCATTGTCTCATCGTCATGCAAGAACCTCTCATCTCTGTTCCTTTCTCTTCATTTTTACTGAACCCAATGCGACTCAGTGGAGTGTAGTTTGACCATCAGTAAAGCACAAATGCATGGGGCTGTGATCACCCTGCTTCTGCTTTGCTCCTCACCCCCAGCTACACGCACAAACTGATGACTTCTTTCTGAGGTCTGTGGACCACAGCATCAAAGCCAAACAATTACTCTTCAAGAGCTGTTCACTCAACCCCTCCCACGAAAAGGTTGGAAAATGAAATCCAAGACAGTAAAAAAGCAGAAAATGAACTTTCACATTGTTTTTCACACATGCCTGAACATGGCCCCCACAGCACCCCAAGTTCTGGAATTCACATTTCTTTGCAGTAGTTCAGTACTTGCTGGACATGCTAAATAATTAAGCAGCCAGGGAACGTGGTATTTTGAGATGATACGGCTTTAACAAACTTGTGTAGAACTCAAGTCTCAGAAACCTCTATATAAATTTCAAAAGGCTTTTGAAATTCTATAAAAGTGTCTTGGCCTCAGTTTTCTTTTTGAAATAATGCCTTGATTAGCCAAGTAGGAAGCATAACTTGCAGCACTTCAACTGGGCATTAAGAAAAAATTCTGAAACACTGATACCCTCCCCCATCTACTGCTAAGCAACATTTTGGCATGGGAAGAGGTATCTCAAGGCTAAGATAGTGCCATGGTTGCCTTGATCACTGAGTGAACTAAGCTGAACTTTATTCAACAGGTTCATAATTTCAGGTGCACTCCCGAAATCCAGTAAATGAGGAGACACGTGGACCTGTCACTAGAGGAGTGTTAAACATTGTGGACTATGCAATCTACCAAAAAAACCCAACAGATCAACTACTACTGTTCTTTAATTAATATATCATACAAAGCAAAATCATCCATGCGGAATTTTGAGGGTTCTGTGTGCCTGAGCATGCTTCAGTGTTGCAGCTTTTGCTTATGATAGAGAGGATAGGGAATCCTGAGGTCCTTTAGATAAAGCTTGTAGTGGGTTGCTCTTCCAAAATTTTCCTTGCCTCTAAGGGAGGAGGTTGGTATTGCACAGAATTACCAATTGATTGCGATGCTAATAAAAGCCATCTGAAAAAATTCCAAGAAAGCATGGTTAGCATGTCCAGTGTACAGTAGTTGTGGTCTGCAAAAATGTGACTGCCACAATGGATGGACACTTGGTGGGGCCTTACTGGGCAGGGCGCTTCCATCTGCCTTTTTGTATGATGGTGCTTTACCCAGCCCTTCACCTGAGGTGCCAGTTGTCCTTCTCCAACACCTGCCAGGCTATGTCCCTGCTGCAGCTCCCTCCAGCAAGCATCACTGCAGTGCCACAGCCCACAGTGCACTTGTAAGCCACTAGTATAAAATATTTGTAATGCAATAAAAGGTAAATCCTTTCCCCATTGATCTCTATTTTTGTTGCCCTGAATTTTTAGAGTTTTCATAAATGGTGTGAAAAAACACATCAGGTAAAATGACAGAGGTGGAAAAAGAAAGAACTGCAGCTAGAAGCTTCTTTGAAAGAGGGTCTCCCAGGATCTTGTAAGGAAGTGATCCTTTGTTCTCCTCTCTGGCCGTTCCTGTTCCCCCATGGGAAGCCAAAAGAACTGCAGCTCTGGTCAATGGCTGCTTCCTGGTCCTTGCAAGATGGAGCAGAGACTTCAGCCCTGCCAGACCTGCAGTTGCAGCCCTACCTACTGCTGATTCTCCATCCTCCAAGCCTGTTTGAGCTTTGTAACACGGCTTAGGGAGCTGGGCCAAGAAGGCTTTTGGGGACCGTGTCTGATAGAAAGGTGGGAAAAGAGCCATTTGTATCAATGCATGATAAGTGCTACAGCTTGAGAAGAACCTGGTTCTTAACCTTATGAAAGTTTTGCTGCATGGCTTCTAAGGTCATTGCTGCTTTGCAGCAGCCTTTCCTAAGCTCCTCTCCTAGTTCCCTGTTCACGGTCTTCTATGCTGAATCCTACAAATAGGGCCAGTGTTTATACACTGCTGTCTTTCTTTAGAAAGACCACTACCTTTACCACAACTTCGAAGAAGATCTACCTAATGGAACTATCAAGCTACAGCTCATTTCAACCTCTAAGTTATTCATTAGATAGACCACCAAAAAAGAGGAAAAAAAAGCAAATCAGTAAGCTGGATCTTTACAAAGCCTCAAAATACTTCTAAAGGATGCTTGTCAGAACAAACAAATGTACCAAAGGAAGAAACAGCCTCATGAATTAAGTAAAAAAATAAATATAGGGAAAACATATGAAAATTTCAACAACCGTGCCGATCTGTTGCGAGCTGTATCCGTGCCAGTGGGCGGCCTCGGGGCACCGTAGGATTCCTCAGTGCAGTGCCAAGCTCCAGCAATATTGTTATGGTTAGAGAGGAATTTCTCACAAGAGCTAACAAAGGCAGAAGGTCATAAATAAACACAGCAGGATCGCCTTGTCAGTTCTCATTATTAGCGCTGCAGGCACTTGCTTTTCTATGGGCTGCTCACAGGTTCATTTAAGTGTAAGAGCTCCTCCTCAGAATTTCACATGCTCATAAATAAAGACAACATTTCATTAGAAAGAAAGGCACACCTAAGTTATTTTTTATTATGGAGGTTTTTTTACGCACACAGGGGCACATGTGCTTGAGCCGGCTGTGCTGCCGGCAGCCGCTCTATCCGTACACATCCTGCACTGGCCAAAACCTTACACTCGGCTAACCCAGAGCTGCAACACCCTTCTATGCTGGCCTCCATGACGCCGTGCAGGCCTCCCTCAGACCATGGTCATAATGAATGAGGAGAGCCTTACTACTGTAATAATGGTCACCAGAATTACATCTGGGCAGGAAATGAGGCTGAGCTCCTAAACTGATCCTGACGTGCATTATACAACTAGGAAAGCACAGCTGTGTGATCATTACTGCAATTATAAAGTGACATTTAGTGTTAATTTTCTTTTCTTAGTGAATTTTGAAACAGAGAGGGGGCAGGACCAGTAACCTTGGGAGTACAAATGTGCAAAAAAAGGAGATGAAAGTTTTTAAGAGTGCAAATGTTGAGTCTTCATCACCTGTCAGAGGTTTACAAACAGCAGAGTGAAAACACCTCGTATCTCCCATATAAACACCCACCTTTATCTATATTCACACCTGTATAAATGGGTGAAAAATAAGCTCTGTGTAAAACCAGACATGCTTGAAATAAATTAACACTATCATATAATGCATGCTGATTTCAAGTTGCAGATATAGTGCTTTTCAGAATATTAGGGGAAATCAAGAGATCAGCAATGCTATCTCTAGAGAGTTTTTATTTTCTACTTATTACCCTGGAATTAAAAAAAAAATGTAAAGATACTAATAAAGCTCAAAGATTCACAACCTTGGAAACACCACCAGTAAATAAAAAGTAAATAAAATAACAGGTCTTATGTTACACAGGAGATGCCTAGCAATGGGAAAAACACTTCTCGGTCACCATTCCTTCCAACACAAGAGAGGTGCTAGGGAATGTAATTACTCACCTGCCAACCCCACCCCTCAAAATACTGCTCCCTCCTGTGAACTGTACTGACCACTACTGTACCAGTACATTAACTGGTCGTGTCTATCCTTCTAGCTGGCTAAAATTTGACCGATGTTATTGTTACTATAAACTCAAATCCTCACCTTTTAAAGCAAACTACATGACTGACAAGCAAAAACCCTTGTCCCTTGCATGCTTTCTGTGAGAAGCTTGGGAAAACAATTTTCCTTCCAGTTTGCTTCCTATCCCATCACCTGCTATCAAAAGAAGTCGGGTTGTTAGTCCTGATGCACTGCAGCAGAAAAGCCATGTTCGGAGAACTGTTTCTCTGACCTGTGCAGCCCTTCATTCATCATTATCAACACCAGGAGCTGCTGAAACAGCCCTTGTGAAGGAAAAATCTCCCTGTTTAACTTCTAGAGGCTGCCAGCCCACTCCCTTTGGCCTCTGTGCTGAGGCAGGGTTTGTACCTCTGGCAGTGTGCTGCCGGCCATGCTGTGTGTGTGTCCCCTTTGCCCTGACAGGAGGGCAGCAGCCCCTCTCTCCTTCTGCCAGTGGGAACACACAGAGCCATTCTCCAAACAACTGACCCTAAACTGGTTTCTAGCAGACAGAATACCAAAGGGGCAAGGGAAGTTGCTTTCTTTCTGCACACCAGCAATGACGTGCTTCTTGGCTCCAGACTCCTTGAGAGGAAAGAGCTTCCGGAAGTGGAAGGAGCTGGAAGAAGGGACAACAGTTTGCAGCTGGTCACTTCCTCAGTTCCTCCTGATGAGTAGGCAAGGTGCTGCCAGGGCACAGGGCAGGCTGCAATCCCTTCTGCAAGCACAGAAATGGAGATGCTGCTCTATTTCTAGCCTCTTCCCTTTGCTCACTTTTTTCTTATTAATATTTTAAAAACATTTACATAGCAGACACGTTGCAATTAATTTATCTTCCCTGGTCAAAACACATTTACTTCTGCAGAAACACTCCTCTGCCACCCATTTCAAAAGAAGAGCTGGGTTTCAGCCCACTCACTCAAACATAGATTTGTATTAATTCTTGCGCCTCGTTAATTATTTCAGAAAAGGAGAATTCCTTACACAAGTTAGAGAGTGACCTAAACCTACAAACTGCTGTGTCCTATGAATGGCAATGGACAGAGACAAGGAGAAAGATGTTTTTCAGGGGTCTCTGCAGTGCTTTTAAGTCACACTGAGAAGAACTTCAGGTTTCCCAGACTCATTTTACTTTCTTTTTTTTTTTTAGTACCATCTTTTTTGTTCTTCAGTGGTTTTGGTCATATTTCAGTAGCACGATATCCATGGCTTTTTGAGACTTTTGGTATCTTAAACTTATTTTACACAGTTACACACTTGGAATTTTCTACAGAAAACATTATAGAAATATTTCAAGGACATCAAATTTCTAAGTTAAATTCATTAAATAGTTTGTCATATCCAGCACTATATTTCACTGCCATAGATGCACTACTGTGGAGTTTTTCCTCTAGGAGTGCAAAATATTTATTTTGTACAGTCTGAAAAAAGTAATTTTACATTTGTTAAGAGTATGAAAGAATTATGCAAAGAACAGTTGAGGAAGGGGAAAAAAAGCAGGAGGTATATTCTTCAGAAAAATTACAGAGGTATTTTCTTGTTACAAAATATAATTTGTTATTTTTCAATCAAAGAAAACTGCAAGGACACACTAAGAAGGTTGAACCAACTACTCTAAAAAATTATGAATGCCAAAAGATCACAAAAAGCACATTAATGTAAGAGTGTTGGCTCCCATTGACTGCTCAGGATTTTAATTTTGCTTTCCAAAGGGAGAAAACAGAGAAACAGAGAAGGCATCATTAGACTAAGTCCATCCTGCCTTGCCCTAATTTTTTAAGCTAAAACCCCCAAACTGTGTCCATGATCTGTATCGGTTTGTACCTGACCACTTCAGCTGTCCCTGACACTTGACCTGCTTCTGAAAAGCAAGAAGTCCAATTTAAGTCGACGGTCCTACAGGGAGGTAATGGTTTGACCCTTGTTCCCTCCACTGCAACCATTCCAATTCTCTAATGATTTCCCTGCAGGGTTCATTTACCAGTTCTGGGTCAAAGACCAGCACATCCACGAAGGCAAGGGGCAGCAGAAGCACTGCATGATGGATTTGAAAATAAGTGCATCGTAAAGGAAACCTCCATCAATTAGGGATGGCCTTTGAATTCAAAACAAAAGGAAGCAAAGTGCCAAGAATGGCTCAGTACAAACTTTACTAGAAATAAAGGAACTTATACATAATGTCTACTCTGCTCACTTTAGCAGCACATGATTTAGCAGACACATACGGTAAGAGATGCATTCTAGCCTAGGTGCAAAACCAGCAATCATCCTAGGGCAAACAGTCCCCCGTTCATCCTCAGAATAGATGGCCTTTTGCTCACTCTGGGCAACTGGGAAGTTGAAGGAATACACTATTCTATTCCATGCCAGCTTTTAGTACAGCTTAGTACTTCGGTATGTGCACCATGGCTTTAATCAGAAATATTAAGACCTGCTCTAACTAACTATGAAGCGAAATATTACCCAGGTCCACTTCCACTTTCTGGAATCTGTGGTTTAATTTACCTTTACAGGGAACTGCAAAACGACCAGTTATGAGTACATCTTTTCCATCCACCCAATATAATGCACATATTAAAAAGCTGCAGATTTCCTTCTTCTCCCAGTGCTTTTCAATATTGAAATGCACTACAGGGTTTTTTTGAAAGAAAGGTATGAGGAAGTCTACAGAAGGAGACAGTACAAAAGGAGATGCAGTAAGGGCATAAAAATATGAACAATGAAGAAAAAATGTATCTCTTGCTTGTAGTGAAAGATTGAGGGAAAAAAGAAAAACAGCAAACATGCAAATTAAAAAAAAATGAGAATGCTAAAAATAACTTTGAAGGAGGTCTCTGATGTCCTGTGTGAAGTGACCAGGCAAAGGCATGTTAACAACTCTGCTGATGCTAGAAGCCATGGCCATGACTAGTGGTCACTGAGCTCTCATCTAGTGAATTCTGCTTAGCTGTAACCATTAGGGAGCTATAGCCACACGTGTAACCCTTTTAATGCTATAGTTATAAGACCACCAAAATTAAAACATTAAAGAAATCCTACAAGTTGTGGTTTTGGTTTTTGGTGTTTTGTTGTGGGGTTTTTTTTTGTTTGTTTATTCTTGTTTTTTAATGTTTTTAGTACATCTAAGCTTCTCTTCCCTATCTATTTTTGAAAGACAGGAGAAACTGCTTATCTGATATTCAAAATATGTTTGTTATCATGCTTCTTGCCAAGGCTTCTCAAACTTAATAGTGATTGAGACCTCATAAAAATACTCTCATTTTCCAAGAGTTCCAAGAAGCCTGAAAAGAAAGGACTTCATAGTGTTTCAACATAGCATCTGAAAACTACAAGTTGTCTTTTAAACTTCTGCCTGCCTGTGTGCACGAGTATCACATACTCTCTCCAATAATCTGCCCAATACAAATATGCGTGTATTCTTTTCCTGCACAAGAAGCATAGAAACCTATATTCTTGCTAAAACAGAGAGAAAGAAAAACATTACTTTCTCCAACAATACTTATCTGAAAAAAGAACACGACTGCTAAGACTGAAAACAGCCGAATTTAAACAGGGAGCAGAGAGATAAAATAATAAGGAAAACATTGCAATAGACAAACTTTTTACATCACACCTCTTCACAAATGCAAAATTTAGAAGCTACATAAAATCCTCAGCATTGAGCCCATCAAGCTTGCTGACCTTGAATCTCATGAATTACCTCCCAAAGTTTAGCATTTTCACTTCTATTTTGGCAAAAGTGAGGGATGGGCAACATCTGCTGGGATCTGAGCGAACGCGGTTTGTCTATGCAACCGGGCTGGCTGAGAATAAGTTCTTGCTGCCAACCACACCATATGTGACAGGAAAACTTTTGTTAATAAAAACCATATTGATGTACTTGTTAACGACTTGAACAGCCCAGTAATTGAATTTAAACCAGTTAACTATTCACCAGGGCTTCATCAGCCCACCTCCTTCATCTCCTCGAGCCCTGTGTTATTTCAAAGCAACTGGAAGAATTTTACAGCACCACCACCCTTCCCACCACAACCCTTTCACCATTATGCGTGCTCGGGAAGCCTACCATTTGAGCAGCTCATTTGAAGAGCTCTTAACTGCATTTCTGAAAGAACAAAGCAGTTTTATAACTGTCTCTATACAAACAGAAGGCACTTATCTCAGGGGCTCTCTTATTTTCAGTCCATCAATAAGTGACACCGATATGTTACAACTGGCTACCACCATGGAGACAAAGTGTGTCCATCCCTGACCTCAAAAGGATCAATCACATCAATGTTTCGATGAGGTTTGGGTTTTTTATTAAAGGGGATCAAGGAAAGAAACAAAGCTCCCCCAAAGTACACAGAATGTTTTAATGCGTAAGTTTTTCAATTTCCTCATCCGCAACATTATTTGAAAGCTGAATTACTAAAAGGTTGCAATTACAGAAAAATGGTTTTCAATAACTTTTTTCTGAAGTAGTAATTCTTTAATTTATTTTCCCTCATTTTTCATCAATTAAGTTTAATTTTTCCTGTGAGCCCACACAAGGGAGCTGACAATAAAAGCCTGATGCAGCAAACCTTTCTGGAGGCCCTTAAGCCAAGTGATTTCAGCTTATAATCAGAATTTGCTTGCATTCACAACTACCCCCTCACTATGGCTCCACTTCTGCTCAAAAGTGCGGTTTTGCAAGATTTCTTCTGGGCTGGCAACATTTTGCTTTTGTAGTTGTATGCCAAGAATGGCTCACTACAAACTTTACTAGAAATAAAGGAACTTATTTGTTTATTTTTGCTTTAATTCAATTACTCTGTGCAGCTCATTTATCTCACGCAGACCACAATTTACTATTGCCATTTATTTAAACGAATTCTGCATCTGATGAACTCCTTATTGGTGAGCACCTACAAAAAATGAAGACACTTCTCTCAGAGCAGTCCTTCTCCCTCCCTAAATTCAGGCAGGAACAGAAAAGCCAATAGTTGTCTTTAACTGTACACCAGGTCGCAGACCAAACAGTAATCGTACACATTGCAACAGATTTGCACAACATTTGGGCAGCATCTCAATGGATTGATAGCTTGTCCGCAGAGATGTGAACTTATCAACGTTCTGCTTAGTGTAGATATCCAGACAAGCAGTTGGCAGCAAGGTTTCTTCAGCACTAATTACATTCTTTTCCAAAAGTTCACCCTGCCTGGGTGTCCAGGTAATTGCAATTAAGGCAAGAATCTGGTAATTAGAAATTCAAGTGCCCTGCCAAGAACAATACACTTCCTCTTAACGTGCTGCCCAAAGTACTAATTCACTTGGAAAAGACAGAAGCTGATGTGAAGTGGCAGAGTAGATGTTGATTAAGCAACAACCACAGAAGTAAATTCCCTTCCCCCTAAAATAATTTAGGTTCTTAGAAAGTTTTTTATTACCTTTGAAACAAATAAAATAAATTTAAAAATCAAAATTCCAGGCTTCCAAACAGCAGCATTTTCTGTTCCCATGTCTGCTTAGAATTTCTGGACTGTCTTTCTTGAAGCTGAAAGTGCTGGTCATACTCCCCTTCCACCTCCCACTGAAAGCTAACTTTGCATCATGACTCAGCAATTACTGCTCACAGGCATTACTGAGTAAGTATCAAATTGCTCAGTAATTTCTGAAGTAAATTTAACACAGAACAACAAACACATTTTAAAAAAAGTATAAAGCAAAGCCACTCACAGTTTAGTGCTCTCACAGGATAGAAGGATACTACAATGTCCTCTAAATTCCAAGTTTTTTAATGGTATTGTTAGTTGGAAACGAATGGTTACTTTTTACTCTCCCTACACATTTCGTTCTAACTCATAGCTGTTCCTGTCAATTCAGAATAACATCTTTATCCCAAATCTTGAGTCTAGCCTCTTATAGTTAATACTACTTTTTTCTTTCAGGAAACACAAAAAGCCTTTCTCCATTGGGGATAAGAAAACTCTTATTGTGTGTATATTGTGTACATGTGTGTATGCGTATTTACACAGTTACACGAACACAGACATTTCTGTCCAAATCAAAGCCCTGGAATCATGTGCCTGGCTTTAGACATAGCTATGACTATTAATTTTTATCCAGCTGAGCAATCTGAAATTCAAAGATGGAAGACTCTAGGACGATGTTATTTAAAATTATTTGAAAAAAATGGGGTGGGGGAGAAATTCCCTCCCTCTTTCTGAGTAAAAATGTATACCAGGTCCACATTCATGCTAGATGAGTCAAGGAAAGTGCTCTCTCCAGTACTGCACTCTGTGGTTCCCAAATAGCTCCTTTCGGATGACATCACTACCTCTTCTAGTGTGCTACCCAGGCACTATCAAAGGAGCCTCTGTTGCCTTGTCTCGTGTTTCACCCACTGGAGGCTTCAATAAAATCCCATCACTGGGATTGATCTGGGGATCAAAAACCACCACAAGCATCACTCACAGAATCCAGAGTGCACTTCACAAACGGAGCCTAGAGCAGCACACAAAATGTGCATAGAGCCCTGATGGAAAACTATGAAAAGGAAAGGATGCTTTGAAATTTTCAAGTTTTGTTGTTGGTTTGCTTTCATAAAGCATTGCAAAAGCAGTACTGCTCCCCTCCCGCTCCCAATGTTTTTAAGTCTAAAAAACTACTCCATTCTCTCCTGACCTCTGTTTCCTATTGCCTTAGTGGGTTTCCAAGATTTCTTAGATCATAGCCAGACATAACTACTAAAGGAACAAGCTGAGATCATCAAAACCTCATGACTGAAACACTGAAAACAAAATAAAATGTACAGTTTTCACCACCCACCCCAGAAGTACATCAAGTGCACAGCAAGAGAAGCCTACAGTAAGAAATTACCTCTCACGCGCTGCAGCAAAGCCTCAGGAGCTAATAATACAAGAAATAAAACTGCTGTTTTGATTGATAGATCTGTTAAAGTTTCTTATCGCTTATTTCCAACAATGTCAGTCAAATATGTTTCATCTTTTATCAGTAACAAAATAAAGTTATTCTTGCCTGAGAATCTAAATTATAGATATTTACATGTAGAGAAATAGCACTAAGCTGAGCGACAATTGGGGACTAATGTTTTGCAATTGACCTAACAATGTATTGAAGAAAAAATAACAAAGATTAACTCTTACCATCTAACACTCTGTTCCTTCCTATAATTCATTTCAGGTGATCGTAAGCAAGTTGTTTAGTTCAGTATATTGGGTTTTAACTTAAGTAATCTTCCCCTTTACATCACGATACAATACAGAAATTAACTGTATGGATTTTTTGTTCATCTAACAGACAAATTTTACATATGTTACACAAGTATTTACATATATTTACATGTTTATGCAAATACACCCATTTGTATATATACAATACATGTAATGTAGTATTTGATTGGTAAAGCTGGGTTCTGAAAAATGGATCACTCTCAGCAAGGTTTTGCTGTTGTATCATAAGTGATTTTTATTTTCCTGGGCAAGTTAAAATCTATTGTTCAAGGAGTATTGAAATCCTCTAACCTGCATGCTGATTTCATAGTTACAACAGGCTGAAACTCATCGGATGCTTTGTAGATGGCGTAACAGTGAAAGTAGTGCTTTGCAGGGAATTTGGACTAGAAAAGCCTGGAAAAAGTTAGGAGCCTTATCCTCCTTGTATATACACACACTTACACAGAAGCAGATGAACAGCTGACTGCGTCCACGCAATTGGGTAAGATCATTTCCCAAGGTGCTGACACTGTCTGCACACAAGCAGGGCTGGGCCCCATTCCCTTCCCAATTGCAGGGGTACATCACAACCCAGAGAACGAGAGAAAACTCTAAGAGGCCACAAACCACAAAAATAGCAGAAGAATTTAGACCAAAAGAAAGGGATTTGTCATGTCAGAAGTTAGCAGATCCCAGGCTGATGGCATGTGTAGGTCCATCCTGCTGCTTCTGAACACCTGCTGGAGGGACCCATTCCCACCTGGGTCCCACGATGAGCAGCAGCTCTCCCACACCTTTCCACAGCCTCTTCTGTGTGCTGCTGGACTAGGACTGCAACTTACACTACCCCAGACCACAGTGTAACAATGTTATCTCCAGCAGCTCTGCAGGGATGTTAAAGACCTCAACAGTGTGCCAAGCACTGGCCGTGCTCCCCAGTGCTGACTGCTGTCAGGCGTATCCCACCCCAAGAAGCAAAACTGCCTGGATTTCTCTCCGGACCACAAAATCCATTTCTTTTATATTAAATATTTTATCACAAACTAGGTAATGTAGAATAAACTTTCTCTTGTAACATCCTTTAAAATGGTTAATAAGGGATTTTTAGAAGTTAAGATTTTTCTGTGTAACACTCCATAAAACAGTAACAGAGCATTTTATTGCTTCTTTCTTCAAAGATGCACAGCTTTTGTGAGAGCTGCATCCATTCAAGTAATGGAAAGAAGCCAAGGTGAAACCAGAGGCACTTACATTTTGAAATCCAAATCATCACTTTAGAAAAATTATACTAACCAGCACATAGCAATATAAATTGCTCTATAAAAGCAGCAAACTGCCTTATAAACTGCTCTTTAAAAACTAACTTTAGAAAAAAAAAAAAAAGGTTAACAATGGGCTACATAGCTGTAAAGTAAGTTGCCAGTCCCCAACCAAGATGATGAAAATCAGCCATAAAGAAATTTTGGTGAACAGCAGAAAGAACAAGGTGATGTATATATTTGGGGGAGTGATCAGGCCTTGCAAACTCTACTTCAGCAGCAGAGTACATGTAAAACACCACATCCATCTCAGGCTGGCATCCAGTTCACCAGGCATGGTATTCAAGACAAATTCATTATCATTCAATAATAATGACTCAAGAGCCAGTATTTTCTGGGAAAAACCCAGATTTACTGCGATGGACAAGCAGCAGACTGCCAGCAGTTAGACAGGTGTGGGGACAAGTCAACCATACCACAGATAATCTCCTCCATTTTATAAAGGTTCTGCTGTAACACAGACAGATATCTCATTTTCGTAACTTCAGATTGAAGTCCTTTCCAAAAACCTCTCTGACATCTTTGTGAAACAGACTCCAGATTTTTTTCTGAACCACAGGAAAAGGCTCGTGTAAACGCAAAGAATGACACAACAGGAAAATTACTGGACACCTTCACTGTTTCTCATTAGCTAATTTTTTTTTTTTAAAGAAGATACAGTTTCTAATGACCTTCCCACCCAAAGGGTAAGAGCTTTGTCACTTGTGAGTTATTTGTATACTCTTGCTAATTGTATCGGTACACTCCTCCAACCGTTATGAATATTCATTTTATCTCACTTCTCTCTCTGTGCACTTATTAACTGTATAACACAAATACTCGAGAGATTTTGCGTGTGTGTGTATATAGGCATGTGTGTGTGTGATACTATTTATGTAAATCTATAGCTGACCTGTGCACACAAACCACTATTCGCTGGTGGTACCACAGCCCTTAGAAACAAGGTTTTAAAGGTCTGAATGGCAACAGAAATTGCAAAGGTTCCAAATAACCAAATTTCGCCTCAAACAAAACCAGTTCCTTGTACAACAATTTTCTTACTAAGGATATGAACTCACCAAGCATTTCTTATCATTATTGTTACTATTATTTACTGAGCACTAAACTGTGTTTTGTCTTATAGATTTAAATTAAGAAAGTAAGCTGCCTAAAAGACCGCATCTTGTCATGTTTGCTTCTATCTGCTGCTACAGTTTTAAAGCACATTTCCCTTTATTTCACTTTTCCACAAGCCATAAAAAAACTCATTTCTAATTCATCCGTTCGTTCAGCTTAACCTCTCTTCTCAGCAATTAAAGCACTCTGCGCATCCCTCATCTATCACACAGCCAGCTAAATAATGCATTGCGTCCTCCGCTCATCTTTTATCATCCCAAATGACAGGTATTAGCATATCTCCCCAGTCAATTACAGTGCAGCGGAATAATCACAGCATAATTGGGCGAAAGCCACTCTAATCACCAACCCTGCAAACTCGCAGAATAAAAACTGAGTGGCAGTTCAGACAGGCCTTGCTCTTGTCCATGACTCCAGCCAACAGGCTTGGCAGGTCTCCACATCCTTCTGCTTTTCCAAACTCGTTCGTTGGGGCTAAACTTCTCAGCACACACACACGCAACCCGTTTGGGTTTTCTTAAAGGAAGACCAGGGCATTGACAAATATTACCCAAAGACTTTTTGCTAACAAATGCCAGTCTGGAATACAGCACAGATGTTTTCTGCCCTTCAGATCATCCAGCGGGGCTCTGCTTTATAGACTAGCTTTGACAGATGGGTTTGTTGCTCGAGGTAGAAAGTTTTATATTTCATGTTAGAGCAAGCAGAATTTCTTTTCCTTTAAGTATAAAGGATTTATGAGATCTAACACAGTTAGGTACTGCTTTAGATGGTGCTGCTTACTGCAGACATTAGCCTTCTGGTTTTCAACACTAGTGAGATGCCCACAAAGCATAATTTTTATTTGTTGTCTGCTTAATACATCAAGATTAAAATCCTACATATGTATTTGAACATAAAATGAGCATTTCACTTGCTAAACAAAGAGACAAAAAGAAATTAACATCACATTGCTGTCTCCTGTGCTCAATCTGAGCAAATGAGAGTATCAACAGAATTTTGCCATGGCCATTACGCCAAGTTAAGGCTAACAGGCTCCTGGATGTGTGCCCTTCCCACAGCTCTCAAGTTGGTGGTGCAGGACTAACTTCAGGTGAGCTGCTTGCTCTGAGACTTCCCCATTCTAGCATGCAGAGCCATGTTCTCATGAAGGAGCTACCTGTGGGTGGTGGTGGGACCATCCCAGGCCTGGGTGTACTCCTGGGATCTGCTTACCCTACACGGCAGGAATACATCAGCTCTGCAGTCTGGGATCATCCCAACAGTTGGAAGTTGAGGGCATGAATCGTGCCCTGGGAAATCAGGATACAAATTGAATTCAAAAGAAGATTTTCCACAATATTACATCAGCACAGTTGAAATTTTCGAACGTATTACAAACAGGGAGAAAGTAATCTGAAATCTAACAGCCAAGTTATCTTTGAAATTCTAAGTGAGAAGTAATAAATTTGTGCTGTTGTCATCACTGCTAGCAGACTCGGGTTAAGCATATTTTCTAGCTCAGTCCCAAAGACAGAAAGAAATGCTACTAAAGAAAAAGAGCAGTTAGACATATAACCAGACCATTAGCATAGTGCATTCCTGCTGTTTGGTTAGCAGTGTGCATAACTACAAATTTTAACCAGTGTAAGGTTAAATAGCACATAATGACAAAAAATCAAGACTTTCTGGAAGCAAACTTTAGGCAAGCTACATACCTATTTCAGTCTAAAGGGAGGGGGTTGCTTTCACTTCCTTGTACTAAATACTTGAGAGCTTACACATTATTTTAGCTAGAACACATCATCATTTTAAAAGAGCATTTAATGTTTCATCTTCTTCCTAACCTTTTTGCTCCTTTGTTTTCTCTAAACTGCTTTCAAGTTTCTACCCCAGCATAATTTCTTTTTCATTGGCAGATTAATACCAGATACATTTAATCAGTGGTGATCTTCCCATCCTTGCTTTCCAAAATGGAGCTGAACAAGATAGGGAGGCTTTTTTCTATTTTATTAAATTCATTTTGTGTAACATCTCATTATATTTCTGTGTACCAGCACTGCTCCATACAGTGCAGCTATGGGAACAATTTGGTATTAAACCCCTGTTACAAAGCTGGGAAGGGAAGAATAAAAGCTTGTGTATAGGACAAAGAGAAATACCTTCCTTACCCCCATGTCTTCCATAAGATCTATACTACTGATTTTCCACACACAGGCTGCTGCAACCACAGCACAAGTGAGAAGGGCAAAGTAAGGCTTGAGACTGTTTCACAGTGGAAGTGTTGGTGGAGGATCTGTTTCTGTCCCCTGAATGGACCTGAGTGTTCACAAAGATGTGGTAACTATTCAGCTTTCTGTGCTGCTTCTTTCTTCTGTGCCACCACAGAGTGTCAGAGACTGAAATATTATAGTCTATGACTTAAACATTTTCTGAAAGGACTTTTAAAACTGTATTACAAAAGCTGCAGAGAAGACTACTGCACCCTGGATGGGCCCTGACTGAGGCCTTGCACCGCTCGCTGATGAAGATAAAGTAACAACTCAGGGCTGGGGACATTCACAGAGCACAAGCTTAACACCTCCAAGGTGGAGATCACAGCCCCAGGGCTATCAGCTGCCAGGCTCGCACAGACCCTCCACCAAAGGGTGGGGGGAGGAGAGGCTTTGGTTATCTTGGAAAGGCCTCTGGTCAGAGGCGCAGTGACTGCCCATCCTCCACTGTGCAGAGGAGCCCAGCTGAGGGGTCCTCATTGGGAGGTGGAAGCTTATCCACAGCAGGAGGGGGTGACATGGCCCATCACAGGGGCCCCCTCAAAGGGGTGCCCAGACCCTGCACCGGAGCCCCAGAGATGGTGCAACAGACCCTCAGTGTTGCAAGGGACAGTGTCAAGCCGGCCCCTGCAAGAGGAGACACGTGGGTGTTCCCACCTGGCCCACAGTGTCTATTAATCCACGGGATTCTGTACTCTTCCGCGCGTGGTGTGGTGGCGTGTGGCGACGGGGGACCCTCACCACCAGCAGAGCAGATGGAGGGGAGCAACGAGACATCATTGGGACCCTCACATGGGTGATACGCTTCCACCTAATCCCTGTCACCTCTCCCTGTTCCCCCAACCATGCACTTCTTTTTTCCATTTCTTTCTTTCTTTTCTCTTCCTTCTCTTTGCCTCTTTTACTATTAAATAAAATACATCAATTATTTGGCATCAACATCCAACCTTGTTTGGTTTTAATCTTGTTTCTGGGAATATTTTGAACCTTCTAAGTTCTGTCCAGTTTATGCACAGAGACTTAGGTTTCTTTGCTTTTCTGGGTTTAAACTGGATCGTAACACTGGGCCAAAGCCTGCTTCTTCTGCTAAGAGCCACAGAACAAAAGACCTACCACCTGTACCCTTCCAACACCTTTCATCCTAACTCATTTCTCATTTGAACTTTTGCTTAAAAGAAAAAATGGCACAGAGTAGTTATACAAATAACTTTTTCACTGTTTTAAAAAAATTCCAGTGTTACTCTGTTGAATCGCATTTCAAGCTGCTTACTTCATACAAGTAGATGGAGGTGGCTTTCCAAATTCCAATTTATTACTTTTTATAATGTTAGGTACTGTGTTACTCTCAACAAATTCACTGAATACGATGTGACTTGGGGCAAAGCCAATCAACAAGAAAAAAAAAGCCATTAAAAATTGGCTTTAAATCTTGGCTTTCAACTGATAAAAGACTTGAAAAAACTTTTAATTTCTCTCCTGCACTTGCTGATTTCACTCCTGTTCTGTAAAAACCCCAGCTGAGTGAATGAAGGCTGGTCAGCTAGGTCATAACAGGTTATGTTGAAAAAACCACTAAGTTAAACGCTGCTACAGGAACCTTTATAAAACCCGACAGACATTGCTTTTCTTTCTGCACTGCATTTACTGCTCATAAGAAGTGTTCAAGAGCTATTGAGGTTTCTTCATTCCTGCAATCTAAAGGCATAGCGCGTGTCCCCGAACAAGATGCACAGATGCTGCCCTTCACATCGCCCTGCTCTAAGAAATGTATCTGCTCTGCTTTTCTTCTTCCGTTTTATCTTTTTCTTTTCCCGAACACCAGCATCCAGTTTTACAAAATTAACAACTTCTCTGTGAAGAAGCAGGCTAAGACCAAATCCAATTTTGCAGAAGTACACAAGTCTCCCTAATTTCTCAACAGATGCATCTGGCAAAGCCAAAAGCTGAAGGATTTGGCAGCCTGTAATACAAAGCCTTCCCAGGAACTGGTGACAAATTTTGAAGTGCAAACAACCTTGTTAACAATTTGTTTCACCTCCAGGAGCAAAGGTTTCTACAGTTCTATTTCAACTATTTCTATTTGCTGGGGCAGGTTAGAATCATAGAATGGTTTGTGTTGGAAGGGACCTTAGAGATCAACTAGTTCCAGCCCCCATGCCATGGACAGGGACACCTTCCACTACACCAGGTTACTTGAAGCCCAATCCAACCTGGCTTTGAACACTTCCAGAGATGGGGAATCCACAGCTGCTCTGGGCAACCTGTTCCAGTGCCTCAACACCTCACAGTACAAATTTCTTCCTAACATCAAATCCGAATCTCGTCTTTGTCAGTTTGAAGCCATTCCCCCATGTCCTATAACTACAAGTCCTAACAAACTGTTAGGGTTGAACTATGAAGGTTAGGGCTCTTCTATCTGTCTACCTCACTGCTTTGCTGCTTTTACAGAAAAATCATTATAAGAGAATGTAAACTTGCACCCAGATATTGAAACTCAAACTGAGTCCCATGGTTTAAACTATGACGCTCTGGACTACTGCAAACATACCTGTATGTGTTATGAGGTTTGTAGCTTCCGGTAAGTAGCTAGGAATAGTTAACACCTTCTGCAGTATCATCTGTCAAAGCACCTCCTGATAGACACCTAATCTAAAGAATGCAGAGATGATCCTTAAAATCACACAGCTCAAATTCTACAACATTATGTTGTACCAGGACCGCTCTCAGTTGTTCCAGGGAAGCAAATATAAAGCACACTCATCACACAGTAATGTCAAAACCTTGGCCTAAGTTTTGAATATTGCCTCCTTGATGGCACACCCAGACACATACTGGAGTTCATATTTTTGAGAAAAGCAGAATTCATCTAATAATAACATCCAAAATTATGTGCTAATATGTAATTTCACAGGAAATATGAAAGGCTCTGCAAACATCAGCTTTTAAGAAAAGGTTCCAGAATCTCAGATGGAAGGAGAACATGTATAAAAACTCCTCCACTAACACCTGGAACAAAATAACGGCTTAAAAAAAACCATTTTAAATCTATATTACTTGGAACCGAAATTCGGGAGCATTATTTCCTTTCATCCATGATCAAGATTCTGTAAGCAACAAATGGATCAAGTTCCACTAAGTGTTCCTATAGATGCAGTATTTTAATGCCTCCAAGCTGCATGCAAATTTCTACCCAAGCAAGGGAATTTGTGTTGATGTTTAGAAAGTGCAAATGTGACATGCTGCAGCCGCCTTGCTCATTACGAGACACAATTCTCATAGTCCTGGACAATGCCTGTCTGCAAAACTGTAAAGACAGAGAAACATAAACTATACAAGGTAGTCAGAGAAACAGCAGAGGAGGTCGGCGCAGGGGAAGCATGGATTTAACACCAACCTCAACTCTACAGTGATGATGGAGAATTCTGTAAGTTAGTCTTTGTTTCTCTGAACATTACTCACAGTGGACACTATCAAGGTGTCTGAATTCAAAAGAATGGTCTGCAGAAAAAGCATGTAAAATAAATCCAAGAATTGAAGGGAAGATGTATTCTCTGGAGTAAGCGGCTAGTAGGGAACCATAAGCTACTACTCTTTAAACTGGGACTGTCGAAAATGTGTAGATTTGCAAAGTTTAGTCACACAGGAACTCTCTCCTGGATGCAAACTCTTCATGTTTGCACTAAGGACAGTCCTAGAGAAACAGACAGATATACAGTCCCTTCCTTTACAACTGCACTGGTTTATGTTTCAAAAATTAGGCAGCAGTATCCCTTTATCACTGAGCTTTCATCATCAGTGCAGTACTATAATTTATTTGAAAGTCAGGTTCACGTTTGTTTTGTGGATTTTGAAGGATGTTAAAATACTGACATTTTTATTAAAATACTTTTGTTCCAATAGATCTCACAGCCCTAACACTTATTTATCTCTTTCAAGAACTCTCTAATAGAGTAATAATTATGACCTATGTTCAATTGACTTGACGACTAATGAGCCTTCTGTAACCCAAGTAAAAATCCCATAAGCTTTGATAAATTGCACAGATGTAATGTTGTAGCAACACTCAGTCACTACTTCTCCGGAGTGAAACAGGAGTACCAAGACAAAGCTGAGAGGATAAATGCCTTCCCTCTTCCTTCCCAGGGGGTGGGGGCATAGTGAGGAAATTATGCATTATGTTCCAGCCACAAAATCCTTAAATCTGAGAGGAAAGTTAGGAACCTCTTTTAATGTAAAAGACTTCCTACACTACCTGGATTCTACCATTAACAGGAACGATGCCTCATTTTTCCAGAGATCTTTTAGCATAACCACACCTATGCCATGGGGATACAAGTGTCTCCAAAGGAAAAGCATTTTCTATTCAAGAGAAAATACAGTTGAGTTCTTATTACAGAGTATAATACTCTGCATTTTAGTTACTGCTTGGAGGATTGTAAGAAAAACATACATGGTCTCAAAAATGGGATTAGAGCTCCCTTATCGCAAAAATTAAGTCTAAATATATGGGAAGCAATCAGTTCTATGCATAGCTATTCTCATTCCCTTGCTATATATGCATGAATGAAAGCAGGCACATGTGCTTATTACATTTCTTAGTATATGTATGATATCAAGGAAATGATATAATCTTTGGTTATCTAGGACTTTCAAACTCACATTATTAAATAACTTCCATCATCTTAAAGACAGGTTAGTAAAATGTCATGGTTTTCTTCTATAAACAATGTTAAAGAAATGAGACAAATTAATAAAATAACTGCATTCAGAAAATGATTGCAAAAAGTGATTTTTCTAAATTAATTATTAAAACTGCTTATTACTCTCTCCCTGAAAAATATTCCAAAACCTGGATAATGTCCAAACAGTATTTTGGAATTAGACATATGCTCATCACATCATCTATCTCACAATTTCCTCACAGACTGGTTCCAGGTATTAGTTAAAAAGCCTTTTTAAGTCTGGAATGACGAGATCCAACTACAGAATAAAAATGCTAACGCAGATGCACTTTAAAACAACTTCTGTTTTAAAATATTGCTTCCTTTCTGATTTGCAAGATCATATGTATGTAAGAAAAGAAACCATTTGCAATCCCTTTACAAATAATTCCTTCATAGCAATTCACCACAGAAACATAAATATGAATTATTATAAAGCATTTTGAAATTCAGAAATATTATATTACAATTTTGAATAATTCAATGCCTAACTAACTTTCAAAATTCACTTTATAAAACTGTTTTTCCATTGTTACACAATGACTTGAAAAAGGGAATGTTTCCCCTTTGCTCAGCTATGGCAGATGCCACCTCTGGGATGGAGGAGCCGAGCACCAGACGTTTGCGCAGCCCTTTTGAAACCGAAGACTGGCACCCGCAACACTCCTCCTAAATTTATTATGCTCTTTCTTATAGCTCAGCAGTGACACATAAGCAACAAGCAGAGCTGTGAGCAACCTACAGTGACAATCTCAGGCTTATTTTATTTTCACCAAAGAGTTTACTATTACTACTATCCATGCTGCTAGTATGCACAAAATGGACCCAAGGTATAGAAAATCTTTGATTTTATTACTTCCAATTGAGCACATACTGCTCTACAGATATGCAGTCAGAACTGCATATCTACATAAGCCTTTTGCAAGATGTTCTCAGTGAGCACACGAAACTCAGAGTGAACGTATAAAGAAATCTCAAAATTGACAGAAACCGAAGCTAGCTTTTCCGCTTACACCTCCTAGCACAAACTTTACTGTGCAGTAGGGACTTTGAAATAATAACAGATAACATTGCATTTGAGCCTTATTTCTTGTTATTTGGGGCCTCTTGCCTAATTTTTTTTTTAATATTAAAATGACAAGGGGGCAAAACCAATTATAGAAACAACGCAAGCTGCTCTTAAACTGATTAGCCTAGATGTCAAAATGGTCATATTCACTTTTATTGAACATCTTTCCAGCAAAGGAAATCCACTCTCTTCTAGACCAAGTGTCATATACAAGTGTACATATGCAAATATGTACACTTCAATCTACCGACTGGTGTTTGATCAATTTACATAGTCGAGTGGCTCACTCAGACTCTCTGTGCTTTGAGGTTACATGTCCCAGAATGTACTGAGCTTGTTGGCATTTTGAAAATTAAATTTAGAAAAACGTATTACTTCACAGTTCTTTCCCCCAAGTTACTAAAATATTTAAGTGTAAGATATTCTACATCTAGATAAGGGGATAAATCAAAGATCAAGACTATGAACTTCCATTCAACGCCAGCCCTTTTCTGCATCTTTCATCTCTTTATCAAAACATAGAGAGATGAACCTTGAGGGAAGCAAGCCCTGGAGTGAGACATTCCAGGCCTGCTGAGGTATGCAAGGAGACCACAGTGCAGTGGTCGCATGTACTTGAGTGTAGCAAAAACCATCTTTCACTTTTAAATTAGAACATGCTGAACTCGAATAACTTTGCAGGGCAAAACTGGAAGTGCAAGACTAAAATAAGAAGAGACAATTCTAACCAGAGAAAGATCTGGAAATCTATCCGGTCCTGACAGGCCTTTTTTTCCCCCCCATACCTTAAAGATGTGCCAGTAGCAAAGTGAGAAGGCAAACCCTTCTCCTCTGCTGAAGCAAAGCAATCATCTGGACCTCACTGGAAGTTCATTTCAGATTTTGTACACCACAGCCACTAGCTCTGGGTAGACTTCAGGCTCCACACAACTCTGCGTTTTGAAAAGCTCTCCAATTGAGGGCTCTTGAAATATTTAATGTTAAGCAGGAGTATCCTGCCCAGAGTGGCAGCCCAGCCTTGACAGAGCTGTGGCACCCAGCCCACGGAGCGCTGGGTACGACTGGCCAGGCCAGCGCTCCTCCAGGAGTGAGGTTACTGCTGCAGTTTAGCACAAGCACAATTTGCATTGTGGGGTTGTAAAGGTAAGGCACTGATGTCCCAGCCAATACCATGAAGTGACAGGCATTCTCAATATGGTTGTTTTTTATGTGTGTGCGCATTCGGGATTTGAAATGTATATTTTATCAGATTTAGCAGAAGGATGATCTTTGCCAAAACACGATGAAAGGGTATGCATGGAATGCAATCTCCAAATTACACTGTCATAGTAGAATTACTTTAAATCACTGTAAAATATCATAAACTAACTCCAAATTTTAGCTCTTTGGCAAAATGTATATTCACAGTAAAGATCAACAAGAAGAAACTGTGGCAATCGCTGCAGCAGGAAAAAAAAGAACCAGGTGCTGCCATATAAGCTGTTGTTTTTAATTACTTTTAATTATTTCACAAGATAATCCAATATTTTAGAAATTACTGCAGAAAGAATTTATTACATACTTCTGTAACATTTTTATTCTAGACTGAAGACTTCATTCTGCCTGGTCTGAAAGAAATAAGCAGCAGTGAGAAAAAACCCCCAAACTACTTTGGCTTCACTTACTGGGGGATTTAGTGATGAGGGATTAAAAATATGTAACCAGTCTTTATCCAACGCCCTACAACTTAAGGCAAAATAAACAGAATTTAATTCTTGAATGTGGAAAGGACATAGCTCTCTTTTTACCTTTTAACACTGGTTTTCTTTGTTTAACTAAGACCTTGTATTTCAAATCTGATGGTGATACGATCATAGCACATTACCCATGCACAGCTTCTCTCCAGTAATCCCAAAACACTATGAGCACAGCCCAGACAAACAAGGGCACACATTCCTTCCTAAGAAGGAACCATTTTAGTGCATCTTCAAGTCCTAGCTCAATCCCTCTGAAGTCAGAGAGGAATCTGCCGCACACTGCTGTCCTTCTTGGCCATGGAATACCAACTTACTTCTCTGCACAGTCCTATCTAAGACTATTTTTAGCCCAACTCTCACTTGCTGTGAGAAAAAGGTGTCTGAAACAAACCCTGAGAGCCCACTGGTTACTTCAAATAATGCTGATTCCTGTGTAAAGCCAATGCAAGAGTGGTGGAATAAGTGATTTACAAACCAAATAGTTCTGCACATCACTACCAGCACCTGGGCCTGTGCCACAATGTGCGTGTGTGCACATGCCTGACGATAATGTGATCCACACCATTCCTGTATTTTGACTTCAAACTTGTGACTGCCATTTTGGCAAACAAATGAAATACAAAAAGTGATGGCCTAGAAGGAGCTGGAGTACCTGGGGTTGGTACTGGTTTTCTGCCAGGGAGGAGTGCTGCAGTAACAACAAGCTTCTCCCAACTGTGGAGGGGCCCCATCAGCACTTGGCTGACAGGAGGGAAGGAGAGCAATTGGAGGTGACCAGAAAATCCTGACAAACTCTTTGCAGACATTACAGGAAGATTTAGTGCCCAGGTATGGTATGAACCAACTTATGAAAAAATTACACAATCAGCAATTATCTCTTTTCAGGCCATGCAAAAATCCTGCCAAAAAAAGAGAAAAAAGTCTATGTAACTAAACATAGATACATAAGAAATAAAATTTTACATATATAAATACACAGCTTTGTGTATATATATATTTTATATTTCCATGTGCATGTATAAAAATACAGTTTTGAATATTTTAATAGAAGCAAGCACAAATTGATTTAAATTAATGCCTGAACATAGTGGAGAGCCAGCAGAGTAATTAACTGTGTTATTTATTAATTATTATAACCATCCCAACTGTCCTTTCTCTTCATCTCTCCAATAAAAACAACTCATTGCTAATCCACTACAGCTGCAGAAACTTCCATGAAATCTTAGTTAAGGTAATAAAACAGCTCCAGTTTTAGGTATGGAAGATCCATTTCTGCCCTTGAATAGTTTATGTCAGATTATAATCTTCAGTGAAGAATTTGATGTTATTTCAACAATCCAATACCTCATTGGCACATGCTAGCACACAAAACCATTTTTTTTAAATTACACAGCAATATAGTCTGAATAGGAAACCGGTCACTGAACAAGCTAAATCTGCATGAAGGAGAAAGACTGGAAGAGCGGGATAGAAGTGGGAGGGTAGAATGCAGCGAGCAGTATCAGAAAAATGAACACATAAACGAGAAAGGAGGAAGGATCATAGAAATGCACCTTAGTTGAAAAGATTTCTTTCAGTATCTGCTGGCACTTTCTTTTTATCTACAACTAGTTCACTCTATTGCAGCCAATAACCTGAGTGGGCATAAAATAGATTTTTTTCATGGTTTGGATCAACGCGGGATATAAACCACAACTGAAACACATTTCCATCTGCTAAACTCAGCAATGATTATTGTAATCCAATTGCTTATACAGCATACTTTGACAATTGAGGTGGTAGGCACAGGGAATACAGAGCAAAAAGGTAGGTAGGAACACGGTTCAGATTACTGCTTTCCAAATCTACTTTTGTTTTGCTGGTGTATTGTTAAATCCTTTCTGTGCTTCACAGGAAGCTACACACTTTGAAGACAGTTAGTCACAACAACTTCTTTATTTTGTTTTTGATTTAAAATGCCTATGATTTGCACACCCTGACACTTGCTGATTTCATGCCCTGCCTTTTCCTGTCAAAGCCCCTTCTTGGCTCTCCACATGAGGAAATCTCATTTATCAAAATTCTGTTTGCGTAAGGGGAAGGGCTATGCTGAACTGAGCCGTGGCCTTCATTAAACATGCAGAACATAAACTGCTGACACTAAGCACAGTCAACTTGCAGCATGGCAGAGGAGAGAGGGAAAAAAAAGAAAAAAAAAGAGCAATGAGACAGAAGGAATGATGTGATGGTGAAATAGGAATAAAAGTCACAGTTTTGCAAAGCATTTAAGTCATACTGGAGTCAGTGAGATTTAATCACAGACCTGAAGTTAAGCATGTGCTTAACTTTGCCGAACAGAAATAGATCACTAAATTATGAATGGACAATCTATTTCTGTTCCTAGGAACACGGACACTTTGTTCTCCAGACCAGTCCCTCAGGGAATGGAAAAGGTGAGGGGGAAAAATGACAACAAAATTGGAGAAAACAATCCCTTCTTCAACTCAAAATACCGGTCCAGATAAAGGAACCGTACATTATCTTTAACATAACAGGATTAAAAAGGATGGTATCCATCACTTAGGTTACAGGAGACAGAAAAGGGCATTTGCCATTATGGTCATTAATTTCAACAAGGTACCAAAGGCTGGGGCTCCGAATAAAATAAAAATTTGTAAATTTGGAAGAACCAAGCATGAGAACAGAAATGCATTAAAAACCAGAATTAGGGCTGAGGGGGAACAAAGTGGCTTTTTGAATTTTCACTTCACTTACTGTTCTTGATATTTTTTCCCCTTTAATTCTCAAAGATAGCTGTGTAATGCTGCCTACAATAGAAACTTGAATTTAATAGGCACGAAGCAGAAGGTGTGTAGCATTTTCCTCTGATCACAAGGAACAAGCACTTAGCTGTAAGAGATCCACAATGAGTCACTGCAGGGAGGAATCAAATGCATCACAGGTACATGCAAGCCTTTTTTATTCTTATTCTACCAACTCAAAATGCATTATAACATACAGCCCTAGGAAAAAAAAAATCAATTTCAAACCACCTAGTCCTACAAAAATATATAATTTTCCAATCATATATGCCTGCATTTACACAGTTCAAGAAGAGCTAAGGCAGATGCAAGGCAGGGGGATGGGGCGGGAGATAGGTGGAGGGGGATGTTAACATTTCCTCTGTAAGCTTTTCTTGGTATTTATAAATAAGATAGTAATTCCAAGTTGAAATTGTCTCAGTACTAAAATGAATAACTTACCATCAAGTTTCAAACAGTAGCTAGAAGTTATTCTAATATTATCTGAAAAATAATATTATATTAACATTTTCTGATACTTTCACACCTCTTAAAACACTTCTTCAAAGTTAATCTGGAAGTTAAGAACCATAAAATTAATGGCTGGATTCTGCCACCCTTTTCCATATGATGAATATCATCATACTCCAGAGAGAAAGAACTTAGCTCTGATCAACTAGCTCTTAACATAGTATTAACTTTTCTTCCCTCTTGCAGTCTTCTGCGTACATGCAGCTTTAACGGAAGAGAGCAGAAAGCGGACACGCTTATGGCAATGGAGCATGCACCTTGACCATTCCTCAAGAGTGATTTCTGTAGTTTTTTAAAAAAACAAATATTGTATACATTCAACAGAAATCAATAGCTGCTTTTATGTTGAAAAAGTGTTGTTTTTCTTGAGGTCACCTATAAAATAGAAGAGGACAGCCCAATTGTTCTATCTTCTCTTTGAACTTGTAAACAATGCGGTATTATCACCAGCTTTTTTAGCTGTTATTCTGGTCAACAAGGCGCTGCAGCCTGCCATATAAAGCTGCACACCACATGGCACCATTCGACAGTATATCTAGGTCAGCTTGCATTTTTAATGTGCTCCATTAGCTTTCCCTTGCTCACTGTATCAAGTTTGAACTTCTCCTTCTCACTTTTCAAACCTCTCTATAACTAAGCCAGGCAACACACAGGATCCTAAGAGTATTGTGATCATCTTCAACATTTGTTCCACCAAAGACAGCAGTTCTAATCCTACTTCCTTAATTCCATGCTGTTTCCAAACCCAGCATCCCTCAATTTCCCCTTCAAGATCCTTTTCCGCAATACTGCTGGTTGATTAAAAAAAAAAAAAAAAAAAAAAAAAAAAAAGAGGTTACTTAAATAGAAAACCCCAATGCTTTACCTAACGTAATACCTTCCCTCAGTACTACTTGGGGAAGCTTAACAACTTTGGCCTTGGCAGCATTCTGCATGCACCACAGCTAAAAAAACTACAAGTTAATAAACATAGAAAGAGCCATACGTAAATTACTGTAAAGCTTTTGCAGAATCATATGTGCTATAATGGTATAAGTTACTTTGATGCAACAAAAACCAGTTCCACATGATTCACTTCATTGATTTCCTTCATAAACAGCAGTTAACTCATTTCTTAAAATACATTTAATAATTTTTAAATTAGCATGTATTCTAACTGCTTTTCCCACAGATGATTTTAAGGCATACATCCCTCCACTGGAGCACAGCCCTTGCACAAGGACTGAAGTTGTAAAACCACCCTAGATATAGATTACAGGTACAAGGTAATTGGTACATCAGTATGGACACAAGGAATAACACTGGGAGCAAGTTTAGCAGGAGGCTCAGGGAGATTCAAACAGATCTTGATAAGTGGGGAGTGGAACTGGATGATGGAACGAAAACAGTCAGTCATGTTAAATTGAACTGTACAAATAATACTTATTTTGGTTCAAATTAAAATGGTAAGGCAAGTTTTAATAAAGAGACTGCAAATTCATCTGTTGTCTATTTCATGTAGGAGCAAGGATTTAGTACTGAAATCATAAAACACACAGAATGATTGTTACACTAGGAATGTGTCACAATAGCTTACATCTGTATAGTAGAAAACAATGTAAAGCATTGCAACAGTATGAAAATCATGCCAAAACAATCTGTAATCTTGATCCTTCTGTACAAGGAAATATTAAGACCCTGTATAATTAAGTGTTCACCAAGAAAATCAAAGGAATGACCTTGAAAAACAAGATTTCCCAGTGTCATTCTAATCTCATAAAATTATCCATCAATATCCCAATTCACTAGAAAACCCTGTCTCAACAAGAAGAAATCCTTAAAAAGCAAACTGAAATAATTGAAGCTTCAAAGTTAGAAAATGATGTCTTCTGTAAAAAAAAATATATGTTCGGTAAAAAGCCCTAGATTCTGCACTATTGTCATTGTTTTTTCCTCTTGAAATCTGCAACATGTCAACAGCACTTTTTCCAGCAAAGCACAGCTCTGAATGATGATACACACCTGACCTTGTCTCAGGAAAAAAACCAGGGGAAATGAAAACTGAAATCACATCTGTCTACCCAACAACATTCTCACGGTCCTCTCTGCAATTCCTATTCTTCACACCTAGCACTAGTTTTAACAAGCCAATTCTGAAATCAGGGGAAGCAGCCACACAGCAGAAATCTGAATATTTTTCTATATGTGTATTTCATGCTGTTAAAAAAGTATGGTATAAAGAAAAGGCAAACACATTAACAGTAGTTTTATAAAAAAATAAGTATCTGTGGGGGTTTTGTTGTTGTTTTTTAAGTCCCAATCTGAATGGGAGCATGCTTTCTGTAGCAAGGTGGGATTGGTTGCTGCAGGGCACAGTTCTGGTCCCACTAGTTGTACCATTAGGTAGAATTTACAGAAGAAAAAGAAATCTGGTCTAACCTGTTCACTTCATCAAGGAGGAACAGCAAACTATTTGCAAATATTCTGAACTGCCCTCTTCCCACCCCTAAAGAAAGAGACCACCTGCCTCAACATTTATTTAAAATGTGCAGGTATTTACAAGCAAACTTTGTGTTCCGATTGTTAGATGACTTCTTGGTAAATCTGATACTCCCTCCAAGTTCAAACCGGCAGTGTAAATCAAAGGGACCACATGGAACTGTAAAGGACCCGCCTGATCAGGCAAGCATCACCCCCGTTTACATGTCAACAGGAGGCAGCTGAGCGAGGGAGGATGCTGAGCAGCACACCCAGCCAGACAGCTCAGGCACACCAGACTCAGGCTGCCTGAGTGCGCCCACCAGTTAAAATTTAATGAGCAACAGAAGGAAGACTGAGAAAATAAATTCTTTTTTTCTGGTAGTAACTTAAGTCACTGCAATGTAGTGACTGGTGTTAAATGGTGGGTTCAAACCCTTGAGGTGATGCATTTTCCCACTGTGAAAGCAGCACCAAATTTTGCACTCTTCTGGAATTTCTATGGAGTTAGGAAAGGGAAGACCATACTACAGACGGACTCTTCATAAAAGCAGCAGGGGGTAGTATGGATTGCTGCTGCAGTTGCTGCTGCTGGTGCCACCACAAAAGCTCGATGGTTCAATGTTGCAGCAGCTCATTTTAACATAGTGGCAATCTAAATGGGCATAGGACTGCACAATGAGGGATAGTCATCAATCAGAAAAGCAAAACTAGTTGCCAAGCCTTTACTGGGAAGGTGGTGAGGCACTGGAACAAGTTGCCCAGAAAGATGCCCTGTTCCTGGAGGTGTTCAAGGCCAGCTTGGATGGAGCTCTGAGCAACCTGATGTAGCTGAAAGGTGTTCCTGTCCATGACAGGAGGATTGGAACTAGGTGACCTTTAAAGTTCCTTCCAACCTGAACCATTCCACGATTCTTACTTACAGACATTATTTTAGCAACTACCTAACAGTTGCCATGAATTGCATACACATCTTCTGAAAACTCCACACTGGTACTCCCAGGAAGGCAGTGGGAGCTTTAAATCTGTATCAAAACCCAAAATGTGGCCCCATCGACACCTTGATAACCTAAACCATGCAGTGCTGGAGAGCGAGGCTGTTCATCACATTTATGTATGTCCAAAAGTAGAGATGATGTAGAAAAAAAGAGAGCAGTTTATGTTTTCTTAGCACTAATCCCAGCTGGTTGCAGGGCACTGGGCAAACCACAGGCCAACGATGTCCAAGGGTTCTGAGGAGGGCATGTTTACCATCTGTGCTCACTCCAGCTTGCCACAGAGTGCTTGGGAACTTTGAAAAATAAATGCTACCACATACCCATGTAAACTGCCTAAGCGTAACCCTGAGGCCATCAGTATTTATTCTGCAAGCACCATGAGATGCTTCATGCTGAAAAGGAACATTAAACATGTATTTATGGCTAGTTTGGATCACTGGCAAGAGAAGCAAAAAAGGAAATATCCAAGAAAGCCTGACATGCTGTATACGCACAGGGACACTGCCACAGGAGACAGGTCCTTCCAAAAACCTCACCTTGTCTTGTCTTTCCTGAGACTACAGCAGTGTGGGCACAGGGCACAAGGAGGAGAGAACCAACTCTTATTTTTATCCAGCCGATCATGACTTTCTGACAAGTGGGGCTTCTCAGCTAACATATCTTTCTTTTCTCCTATTCTATGGATCATCTTGTCTTTTATGCAAGATTGTTATGGAATTGTCCAGACCCACCTTCACTGCACAAGGAGGCATCATGACCTCCAGGAGGCCTGCACTTTTTTCCATTCTCCCAGAGAGCTTTAAAATCCTCTCCACGTGGGAAGCAGGACAAAGTTGTGAGTAGTGGGACACCTCAAGTGGGTGCTTTTTGGACTCACCCTCCACACTCAAGGTGGTTAGATGCACTCTTCTACTGCTTGCAGCACTCAGGACAAAGCTGGACCACAATTAGGACTCTACGATGGACAGAGATGAGCTTATGGCCGTAAATCTCTTGGTGTGCCTCTTAATTCCTATACAACTAACTGGGGAAAAAAACCCACAAACCACAGATGTATTTATTGAGACTAAACTTACAGGACATTAAGAGCTATTGATTATGCAGATGAAATTTCTAAAACATGATCGCAAAATTCTCAGTTTTGTGTTTTCTTGGACTGTCCCAAATAGCATAGCAATGATATGCACAGGTTACTCAGGAAGAAACCTGTTCAAGTTGCTGCTACTTAATCGTAAGTACTTCAAAACACTTCGATACATCTGTAAGGGGTCCCTAAGAAAATGAAAAGAGCACCGTGGTCCATGCTTTAATGCCATTCTCTGCCCTTAGAAAACACCCAGCACAGAGGGCACTCAAGAGACGTCAGCAACCCCTAAACACAACTTTAACTATGAGTCAAAGAAAAAAGGTTGGAAAATCCTTTTAGTCATCTGAACACCTCTGGTGAAACAAGTCCACAAAGAAATGAACAACAGAACTGGGGAAACATACAATCCTAACTCTCCTATGAGTAGCAAAACAGAATTTACTGGAGGTTAATATGAATAACTATCTTTTCTAAGCTAAAACAAATCCAAAAACTTATTTACAACTCCCAGGTTCCTACCTAAGTCAACAGTGCAAAGACAGATGTAAATGAGGACTCATTTCTCTATATTTCCCCATAAACTAAGCACACACAGACAATCCAAGTGTCAACACATCAAGACAGAGATAATTCTGACCCTTGAAAACATTCTCTTCTGAAAAGGATTAATTGGCTTTAAAACAATTTAATTTGGCTTTGAAGACGCAGCTTTTATTAGTAACCACCAGATGGCAGGAGCAAAGGCTGCTTACAGTCTTCAACAAAAGAAAGCTGTCTTAAACAAGGTGAGCATTAAAAGAGAACAGTTTTTTATGTCTACTTTTTCTTCACTTTCAGTGGTTAATTTTCTTATTCTTTCCAAGAAGTACTATTTTATTGCAATCAAGCTAATACATTAAAAAAAAAAAAAGAGAGAAAGAAAAACGTCTCTTGAGAACATGTTTCTCAATTTTATCTCATGCCATCTCCATCTCATAGCTCAAGGGTTCTGCTACAGATATTGCAAGAACAACAGCTTCCTTCTAGGTTTGCACAGTCGTAACTCACAGGCAGCCACCAAATGTATTCCCTTTGATGTCCTATGCTTCAAACCAGAAAGGTGACACATAGCTACACTGTGTAGCTCAATTTACCCTCGGGATTTGAACTTCTGCTATCTGGGATATGAAAATAAGTAGAATACAGAAGATGCACCATGATGTGATGATTGTTGCAATAATGCATCATCTACAAGGTGGAGGAAAGCAAAACCCCTCCCCCAAAAGCATGAGCCTCCCCACTCTGCCCAGCGCTCTCCCACCAAAGCAACCAAAAAAACCACCTTAATAAAATAAAGTAAAAGTAGTATGTTTGGGAGGAAAAATGTTTTAGTCTGAGCACATTTGATTCTTAAAAACATATATCCTGTATCAGAGAAAGAGCATTTAAAAAATGCAATCCATCAGCACATACTTTAAAAGACTTAGGAACAGACTCTCTAAACAACTTCCAGAGTTACTAAATTACGGAGACAAGGTCATCACTTTATGTTGTGTCATAAAACATAAATACAGCTAGTTCCATGAACAATGCTGGAAGCTCCACCACACAGACACATCCACATCAGAAATACCACCCTCGCCGTATTTCTTTAATAGAGCTGTATCTCCATTATGCTGATTTCTTGATCAAAGAGAAAGCTTTACTCCTGTATTTGTCTTCCGCAAAGGAAACATAAAATCACTCCTACAGTGAACATATCCATCGGGAATGAGATTCTTTTTCCTCAACCCCAGCAGCACATAGTCCCAGAAAAGAACAGATGAAGCTCGCTCCTACTTCAAAACAGCGTGAGATGCAGTTGTGTAGTTAATTCTGCCTCTGTACATTAGCAAACACGCCACTTTCAAAATATGAAAGGCTTTCTTCCCTGCCCCGTTTTTAAATGACACCTGCAAATCACTAATCCAGTTGCCATTTATTTCCATATGTCAAATTACAATCTTAACTTGTGCAAAGCAACATAATAGTAATGATTAAGCCAATTACATCACAACACAGCTTAAAATGACACACAATGGAAGGATTAAAGCTCACTACCAAATAAGAGAGTCCTGTTCTTGATGGAGCTCCCCCACTGTGGGAACATAAGTGTCTCTTTTCCTGTTGCACAAACTTGTGAGCCTTCTAACATGTAGCTGGTAGACTGCCATTAACAAACTTATTTATATTAATGCAGCACTAAGCTGGGATCACTGCACCTCGGCATTAGCTGCGGAGGGCGGGCTCTGCAGCCGGCGCTGCAAACGCGGCTTATGGCACACCACAGGTCCACAGACAGGTTGGGACACATGCACGAGGTGATCTCACCAGGCTTAACCAAATAAAGCCTCCTCTACCTGACGTTATTTGGGTCAGGTAGATGCTGACAGTAAAACCCTTAGGGAAAAGGAGGGAAAGGAGAGCAAACTGAGCACAAATATTTAAAAAATCAGGCATCCTGTTGTCTAGATAGGGCCAGACACCATTTGCAGCCTCTGTGAAGCATGTGCTACTGCATTTGACACCATAATTCCAACTGATGCCAATGTGCAGCTCCTACAACAATAAAATGTGGGTTAAATCTTTACATAATAACCAACCTTTCAGACTAAGATTTTCAATTCTACCTCAGGGATTAAAAGGTTCTAATGGAAATTGAGCATCTGAATCTTTTAGGAGGATTTAAAAACTCACACACTCTTATTTTTATTTGTTCATTGCTTTAGTCTTTAAATCAGCATCATTCAAAATGGTTAAACCTTTTACCTTTTACTTCTGCCCTGGGCACCTTTTTTTTTCCCCCACTTTCTCCTTCTTTTTCACATCTTTGTATTCCTCCTATTTTCTCTGCCATCTGCAAACACTGGTCCCATCTGCTAAAATATAACTTCCTACTCAGCTAAAATAAACACAAAATAAATTGGTACTGTTAGTATTTTACACATCATCATTAAGCTGTAGTAAGATTAATGGGACTTAAAGAGTTTCCAGCTTTGAAATACATTCCTGTGTGTTGACTACAGACTCGAGCAGATATCACTCCATCTATTCACTCTTACTCTATGTTAGCTTCTTGGCAACTAAGGCTTTGAAGGAACTTACTATATATGTAAGTCTATCCTCAGCAGAATTTGAACAAACCAGGCATAACTGTTAAGCCTGTCCCAGATCACCCATCAGCTGTTCATGATTTGCTGCGTGGTCATTTCCCCTACGTCTCTCCATATATAACCATGCATATAACACTTCTAAAATACTGGAACAAAAGAGCCAGTCAAAAGCTGGAAGGTTTTTCTTCAAAAACAAACATGCATTCAAGCACACACACAAATGCATGTGTAAATTAAACTGAACACCATGTGTACCATCTTTGAAAAAGCTGTTACAGCACACCAACAGCTTCCTCCTTCTGTAAAATTAGTTGCACAGAAAGCTAAATGGGTTTGCTTCCTTCTATTCAACCAAAAGAAAGGTTTGGACAGCAATGCAATCAAATCTGTACATATTTATACTTATCAAATGACAACTTTTATTTAAACCGATTGAAAACATGCTTAGATTTTTATGGCCTTTTAAACAGTACTGGTCTCACATATGCACAAAATGAAAATAAAAAAGTTCATGTTAAAATATCATTTTTACTCCAACAAATACCTTATGTCCTACATTTGTTTGGGGAAGACTGTTTACTTATTAGAAAGCTGAGGCGGAGGAAACAATTTTAAGGATTACTATTAATGGTTTGCAATTTGCACCTGTTCCATGCTTAAGGAGTAAAGATAGGATTTGGTACTTCAAGGTGCTTTTTCCCTGGGTATTTTGACAGTTTGACACGATTTCATTTGTTTTCATTTTATTTTCTAAAATAAGAATTATTTTGACTAAATCAATATGCGTAACTTGATAAAAAGCATCCTGTACCTGATTTCTACACACACTTATGAAGATGATGATGATCATCATCCAAGACTCAACCATTCAAGGGGCAGAGTACATCAGCCAGATCTTCACTTTGCCAATGATAACTACAGTGAAGCTGAACAATATTCTGACATCTCATTCAGAACCTTTTCCTAGGAAACAGCCCCATTTGCTGCCAGTATGCATATTTACCATGAGACTGAAATCATCGAGAATTTAAGAACAACAAATGACATTGTACATTCTTTCAGTAGTCTACAAATACCTTTTTTAAAAAGACAGTATTCTTGTATGTATCTACAGGCAACACAGCCTGTCAACAGCCTAAAACTAAGTGGCATCTAAGGATAGGTAGAATGGATGCAGTCAAAAGAAGAGTCATCCCCTGCAGCAAATTAAGCTTCTGCTCTTGCATACAGCGGGGCCCTACAATGTTCCAAGCTGAGACATATGCTACACCCAAACCCAAAAAAGTTCCCTCCAACACTCTACAATAGCCCTGGAGGAAAATTCAGGCTAAAAGCAGGTACCAAGGAAAGCACTGCATGGTGCAAATTTTTAATGTTACATCTTTCTCAAATGTGTTATCTGGTATTCAACTTATGATCTAATCTATAAAATTAAACATTTTTCATTTGAAAAGTTTTGCTTATACACATTCTTTGTTCGCATACCAACTCATCTGTTAATGTAACAGAGACTCTAGCCTTTATTTGTCATTGAGACAGACAGTAAAGAAAGCATATCTTAAGGGAGAGAAGGGAAGAAAGTGCTTTCGCAGCATGTCTAAATAGACAGCAAAAATAAATTCTGGGATTAACAAGTTTTGGATGATATATTTAGCTTTCTTTTTGATTGATAAAAAGTACATGACATTCCTACACATACAGAGTTTACTATATAACATAAAGCTACTATTACAAGAGAGTTTAAAAGATCCTGATGGTTTGAAGACGAATCTTAGGAAAAAAGATATTTGGGACTCTGGACAATGACGTTCAGAGTTGGCAACAGTACAGATTCAGTTTTGTAAAACTGAAGCTTAGCAACAGAAAACTCTTAAAAGTTTTTGTAGTAAAAAGGAGTTTCAAAGGATGTCCATCAGGATGACAAGACATAAAAACACCTTGCAAATCTAGCCATGAAAAAAACTTAGAAGCCTCCTCCACAGTGCTTTAGCTCTAAGAGAAACTGGCAACAATAATCATCAGTACTATTTCTATTTACCCACCTGAAGGATTATGGAGGTGAGTTCACAAGAGCTGACCCTCAAGGTTTATTAAATATTCAATGAATATTTTGTATGCTTGCTGGGTATTAAATAAAAATCAGAAAATACTGAAGACTACCATATGTTATATACTTCAAATAATACCGGAGTAGCTCTGTTTGTTTTTTAATAATTTATTGAAATCACTTTATCACATATCAACATAAAAATGTACAATACAGACACAACGTAAATTCTGGCATCATGAATATTTAGGTACTTTTAAAGCTTTTTTTTTCTGCTGGTAATTTTGTTTATTGTATTCCAAATAAACCTGGAGAACTTATTCAGTATTTTCTTGCTTTTCTTTTTTACCTTAATAGTAATAGCACTGCTATTTTTTTCACCTGCAGAAGCATCACAGCATATGGACCTCCAGCAGCAGGAAACTCTTCACTGTCATGATTTAGCCTACTGTGCCTACAATCTCCTTTTTCCCTTCCCCATCCACTCTCTTCCTGACTAACTAGATAAAGCCTAAACACAGTCTGCCCTGATTAAAATCATCTGGTATTAGTGCTCAGGTAAAACAGTGGTCATCACTATAATGCTCACTGGCCAAAGAAACTTGAGCACTACGTAGGACACAGTCCATCCATGTAGCTGGGCAGGTCTGAAGTCATCTCTCCAACACACAGTACTGCCCACCACACACTGATCTACAGTTGAACACAGGGTGATGCAGCTGTTCAGTGAACTACTTTCTACTTGAGATGCTTTGTCAAAAAGGGCCTGAACAAACTCAGCAGACTGCCAAGCAGACAAGTACAATTTCTGAGTTGCAAATCTATGGAACAAGAACAAATTCAGCTTTTGGGCAAGTCCAATCTTAAGAACTACTGCTAAGCTGACCTTCCATGTCTCCACATGGGTTTCCACAAGTAAAACTTGCTCACAGGTTTTATACCAAGAACAGGATTAAGACAGCCTGTGTGCCACTCTCAGATTACCACACGTAAGGGAAAGTTTCTGAATTGATGGATGCAAGTCACAGGATCCTCAATTCTCAGGTTGAAAATTGTCATTTTCTGTGGCATCACATCCAACAATTCATATTGTTGGGACCTATATAACAAAACTGCACCAAACTACACACCTTGTGTCCAAATGTAGCATCCTCGGAGGCCAAGACTTCAACCTGAAATTATAAGGAGAAAGATAATTTCAAATTTAGCCACCACCAAGAACCTCTCTCTCCTGAGCACAGCACCACACTCCAGGCAAAGAAGAAATCTGTAAATGAAGGTGCCAGTCTGGATCAACCCTAGGAAACCTACATATGATAGGATGTGCAAAACTATCAGCTGACAACAGAAATCCTCAAGTGAGGAAACTCGGAGAGCATCCCTCATGACACAAACAAGGTTTCTCCACCTGAATGACATAAAGAGTACCTGTCAGTGTCCCAGAATTTACTGTACTACAGCTGGAACATTTTTCTCCATAAAGAGTTCTGACTACACCAAAAAGCTGCCTGAGCACAACTAGAATGATCTGCCACGGTCCATCCCTGTAAAAAAAAAAAGCTGGAAACACCTGAACTCTTCCCCTCTGGTTACCCTCTAAGCAGGCTGGGTACTTCTGCACCAGCACCAAGTGGAACAGCAATAAGGGGAAACTCTGCAGCCAAGGTCTTGGTTGCAGGCTCCTGTCTTGTCTTGAGCTAGAGAATTGTTTGAAAACTGTAGAATTCAGGGAACACAAGCTCCCCAGGCAAAGGCTGAGATCAGCTGGCTGAGAGATACAGTGAATGTTTGAAAGTCTGAGAAAAGCAAGCTGCCAGGTCATCAAGTTGTGCTCCAGACCAAACCCCTTGCTGGTTGCCACACACTGCACAGCTCTAGAGTTGATATGCACTAATCTGTGACAACAGGAACAGACGTAGGAAAGCAGGCACACCGATTTTTCATTAGACTCCTTAAAAATACTTCACACTTCAGCACCTTTCACCTGAGAATCTCGGTGCTTTTATGAATTCTAATTAATTAAGCTTCCCAATACACCAGTGAAGTCAGAAATGTCATCATCCCAATATAGAGAGAGAAGAGTAAGGCAGAAAGAGGTTAAATAATTTTTTAGTAGTCATGTGCCAAGCCAGGGACACACTCATAAAAAGAATCCCAGATCTCTAGTCTCAGGCTCACAGTTTAACAACTAGGAAATTCTCTATTTCTCTGATTTACATCCTATTTAAAATGCCTACTGCTGCATTATTATTTATACAACTAGTATAACTATAACTAATGTATCTAATCTCCAGTTTAACTTAAGAAGAGTGAAGGATTTAAAGCAAATCAAGAGGGAAAAAATGAATGTGAAGTTTCAGCCTGAAGCATGTTATAATGCCAGAGTTATAAACCCCTGAACAAGAGGGTTTATAATGGAAAGGCTGATAAACTAGCAATGATGGCAGCACTTAAATATATTTATGTCATGATCTAGCAACATATGGTATTTCTTCATCTCTAAATTAAAAAAGGGAGGAAAAAAAAAAGCAGGAGGGAGATAAAGCATTTATAGGAACTAAGAATAAATTAAGAAAATGAACCTTGGAGTTACCCAATTGTGACCTGTCCAGCTAGTTAGGAATGGCAGTAAGAGGCTACAAAATAGCATCTCATTCAATTGGAGGTAGGAAAAAAAAATCCAAGTAAATAAAATCAATCTAAAATGATATGATATGTATTAGCTCCTTATATTAAGCTTCTAATCCTTTAGGCACTTTATAAATATTAAACAATCAGTCCTGGTGAGACTGATAAATATCCATAATATATTTTACAGATGAAGAAACAGACAGAGGGTTAAGTGACTTGCCCAGGGCCAAAAAGAATAATCAGCTACCGGATTGGAAATAACTGTATGACTGCTTGTCACAATACAGTGCCCTACTCAGATGCTCAGGTGGCTTCTGAAAAAAGTCATTCCACTACCAGAAGCATCTCAGTTAGGGTTAATGTGGTGCACATCTAAAGTGTGAATGCTCATTTTCACTAGGCTTACTGCTTCGGTACAGCATCCAGCTACCACCACTAGATAGACGCCAAAACTTGTTCAAACTCACTCAGTTTCTCTATCCAGTATTATGCAGTCACATATCCCAGATGCTATCTCCAGTCCCATTAATCATAGAATCATAAGGGTTGGAAAAGAGCTCCAAGATCATCACGTTCAACCTTTGATGGAACACAACCATGTCAACCAGACCACAGCACCAAGCGCCATGTCCAGTTGTTTCTTGAACACTTCCAAGAACAGTGATTCCACCACCTCCCTGGGCAGCCCATTCCAATACCTAAACACCCTTTCAGTGAAGAAATTCTTCATGATGTCCAGCTTCAACTTCCCCTGGCACAGCTAAAGGCTATGTCCTCCTGTCCTGGCACTTGTTGCCTGGGAGAAGATGTTGACCCTTCACCTGGCTACAAACCTCAGTTGTTCTACCTTTCAAGTAGTTGTAGAGAGTGGATGCTTTATTACTGTGCTACATTTCTATTGTGGAGATTCATTAGGGAAAAATGGAGCCTTCTTTGTGCCACAGGGTCCTTCTCTGACTCTCTCCTGGAATCCACCACAGTTGCTGATGCCTTGCCAGCCCCAGTACACTCTGTCTCCCTTGCCCTGCTGCCCCTGCCTCCTCCCTCTCCTTCCCAAGCATCCCAGCTGGGCGGACAGCCCCATTGAGCCTGTCCAGGGCTGTCTGTCCCCTCCCTGCAGAAGCACGACATGGATGGGATGGCATGGAACCCCTGCACCAACCCAGCACAGATCGGGCAGAGTCTTAGTTTGGGCTCCGCATTGCACCTCATCTACAGAGAGGCCACCTGACATGCCAGGACCGTCACTGCAAAGCACAGGCGAATTGTCAACACCTGGGCTCTGCTAAGGAAGCTCCTGCTCAGGGCCAAGAGAATGCTCACGTCTGCCACAGTTCCAAAAGACATTAATTAACTTGGCAAAATGACCAGCACGTGCAAAATCCAATCCTTCTTTTCACCAAGAAACTGAGAACAACAAACTGTGCCATCAAAGAGTAAAGCAGAAGTTTATGTTGGTTTAACATACTCTTAGTCTCTTTTACATATAGAAATATTTTCTTTTATGCTTACAAACATAAGGCTCACAAAGACAGTAAAATGGCTTGGAGCGAAGCTAGTATAGATAACAATTCTAATTAAAAATGTTATTGAACAGGTCTGATAGTGCTGCTTCTACTTTTCCAAGAATGATCACACCACTTCTGTGATAAATAATTGTCCTCACTTTGCAGATGATGCAATGAAACATCCTCCGTATTCTTTGTTACTACTGTGTTTAACAGTGTACTGGTGTGTTAGTCCATTCATTTACATTTTCACCTCCTCGTATAAAAGACAGTTAAGCTAAGTAAGAGACAAGTAACTGCTGACACCATAAGATACGCAACATAAAGGACTGAAAAAAGATGTGGGACAACATGAGGTTTTCCTCATGCTCAGCTTCCAAAAAAAAAAAAAAAAAAAGCCAAAATGCATTACAGCCTAGGCTGAGTGGACCCCCCTCTAGTGGGAATGCTTGTGTACTTCAATCAGCACCCACACCACCCCAGTAAAAGACAACATTACTTTAAGAATCAGGCAAGCACCATCTTTCTCTTAATTGCCTTTCAGAACATATCCCTTCCATTCCAATACACAAAAAAAGAACATGACATTTATTATTGGTTTAAGATAATCTGATGTTAATTAAGAACTTCTCATTATATACCTATTTGTAGCAGCTAAACATTTTCTATTTTAGTTGGCTGTTCTGAGTGTACACATGTAAGTATCTTGGGTAGGTGGAGTGTTTTTCTTTTACAGTGAAAAATTCACTGCATCACTAAAAAATGCAGACTTGATTCTTAAATGAAGCACTGTTGATTTCATGTACATATTTATATCTGTATCAGATACAGCAGCTTTCCCCTAGGCACTGCTCTGAATCTTTGCTCCAGTCCACAGTTTCCACTCCCCAAAATACAGTGCTACAGTTGAATGCTGTTTGCCCTGTAATTTATTTCTATGTAAAAGTAATTTTTGGTGACTGTTTTTTGGTGGGTTTTTTCCAGTTTATCTAAAGAACTGAACGGCCTTTTTGCTTCTAATAAACAAACTCTAATAAACAAACTGCAATTCTGGGCTAGAAGGCTATTGTAAGTGGTAAGGGGTAAATGAAGGGGTACTATTTGAGGGAGTATATGTATTAACCATACACTGGGGATCAATTACACGAGTTAGTGGTTTAAGCAGGAGTATCCCACAGCTGAATCACGCCTGTCCTACCTGGGCAACTGACCCTTCCTACAGCCTGCTCCCCACTGCTGACCCTGGTCCAAGAGGAGCCTTCCGGGGCTGGCCAGGATGGGGTCCTGAAACCTCCACAGTGCATGACAAGGTGAACTTCCCACCTCCCTGCACAACTTACGTGGTCTCCAAAATGGGCAGCTGTGGCCAAGGGCATTACTGCTTATGTAGTATTCTGTGATTTAACGGTCAAATAGAATAGCATTTAGTATTTTTTTATAAGATGAAAGAATTCATAAACGTCATGTCACCCTGAAGGACCCAATGAATAAGGTGTGGAGTACCCTGAAACAAGATGGGGAGTAGCCTTGAGTCTCTTTTTGTCAGAAGTAACGAGACTTTGTCAGTAGTTTTATCTTGCTTCTCAAAAAATGAGTCATACCGACCTAGTTCGACAAAGAATATTGCATCGCGACCAAGAGACTTACAGTAAATTACACACAGTCATTTTTACCTCCCTGTCAAAGAGAAAAGGAGTTGAAACATAGATAGAACTCTTGAGGTGCAATGCTGAACATGGCCTTTTTGGAACGAAGTTGTACAACCTAGTGATCAGATGACACAAAGAATTATTCTAACTTAGTCTTCTTCAAAGCCATTTTCGGCATTGGTTCAGACCTCACCTCAGCCCAGGACCTTCTTGGCTCATCAAGACATTGCTTGAGATAGGATTAGGCGAAACTAAGCAAGAGTCATGGGAAGTGGAATACCATTAAGAGGAGGAATTACAGCCACGCTTAATGCCCACACTGTTATCCGAACAATGGAACATGAAATAGCAAGTACACAAGGACAAAAATAACTAACTCACAAAAGACTTGGGTTACAAAAGCCCTCTCCATCTTCTTTGGGGAATCTGAAAATAAGCACTAATAATAATTTCTGATGCATGCTGATTCCTGGTTAATATCCTGTTAACATTAATGCTGAAAAGCATCATCGACCTACATTTAACTACCCAGGCAAAAACTTCCAATACAGCACACACTTAACGCTGGTCTGAGATGGGCTGGAGCTCCTCAAAGTTCACTCAATGGAGCCAGAATTTGCAGCTGGCAAGTGAGGGGATTACAGCTACTCTGGCAAGGGACACAGTAGACTGAAGCAGCTCCGATCAAGACAAAATATTCTGTATGGGCACTTACAGTTTCTGTGGTTCACACATGAGAATTTGCCCAGCTGGCTGCAAATTTTATAGGCTTTCTATTGTCATTTGTTTGACATTATTATTCTAGGAAAATTATAGCACAGGGCCTTCTCTGATACCTAGAGGGTTTTTGCCAACTGCCTGCTTACTAAAAAGGCATGCCTCTGGCTCTTCTAAAATATGCTCAAAACAAAACAAACGTGTAAGTTAATACTTGCATTTTGCAATACTTTTGTTTTCCCTGTTCGGTAACGATCAATCAGTTTAGAAAGGGCTCTCCTCCCCATGATAACAAAATCTAAAAAGAATGAGGGAAGACAGGTGCATCCACTTGAATTACTACTGCCAAATCACCTTCTTGCTGTCAGGGTACACTTCTTGCTCAATTGTTCCAAGACAAAACCTTGTCACGCTGTCCAGTTCAAACTGTTTGGTCTTGTACGTATGTTTGCCCTCTGACTTAACGCAAGACTTGGTGACTTTTTCCCCTCCTGGGGAGAGGCTCTGTAGCTCCAACAACTCAGTGGGTCTCATCAGTCCAGGTGCAGAGCAATACAAATGTAACTCCCATTACTATTTCCACATACCAATCTTGCTGAGCTGCCTGTAGGAAATAGCCTGGATAGCATGAAACATGGAGGATGCTGTAATGCTTGGTGCAGATACACCCTCATAATCCTTTTCTAGCGTAGATTTTCAGCTTTTAAGGTTTTCCCATCAGCCCACCCACCCACACACCACCACTTCTGAACTCATAAACGAAGGTGATAGGAAGTTAATCCAGTTTTCATTTTTCAAAGTCCTTAGTTTATTTCAAAGATGAATATAGTTACAGTCATTCATATCTTTATGAAATCCACTTTAACTAGCTTTAACAGCTCCTCCCTTTGCCATCCTTTTCAAGTAATTTAGGATTCAGTAATTGAGGCAGATAGCTGTCCTTTTCATTGGAGCAGGGACAAACCTACATGACCCACACTGTTCCTGGCAGTTCTTCAAGGACTTACTGAGGGTGTACACAGCTTTACATGCACACTGAACTATGGTAATAAACTTTGGTAACTGCAACAACCCTTCCTTCCCTTTTTTCTCTGCTACCCGCCACCAGTTTTATTTATTTTTAATTGTAATCATGCATGTACTTCACGCTAGGTTTCAGGTCTGTAGCAAGTGAGTGTTAGGCGTGTTTCTTGGGCAATCTTTGAATAAATACACCAAAGACACACCTTTGTTATGACCCTGAATCTATGCCTGAAACAAAGGTGTGACAGTCACATAGTATAAATCTCATGAATTAAGGACAGATCAGCTGAAATTTCCTCATTTTCTATACAAAGGCTGTTGAGACTACTTACTGAGTTAAGTAAATGCTACTGCCTCACAGTTCGACCTACATAAAAACTGGAAACCATGTGACACAGTTCACGGTAATTATTCATTATATCTGGCATCCCCTTCTTCTTAGGCTTTCCCTTTCATTTATTTTGCTTCTTCTTTGTGGTATCAGTCATTTATCTCTTAGCTCACTGGGTCCCGCAATAATAAAGATCAACGTTCTAATTTTTGAAGGCACAACTTTTAGGTAGAAAAAGACAAATTAAGTAACAAAATGATCCCTCGTTAAATGATAGAGTAACTTTGTGTGCTACTTTTTGCTAAAAAGGTTTGAAAAGATGTTTCAAGTAACTACTCTGCAGCTCAAATTGCTTATTAATTCTCCTCATTCTCCATATTAGCATGTACAGACAATGCAGTGACTCAAGGACGCAGCTCGCTGAAGCAGCTCTGTTCTTGGTCAGCCAGTGTTTGAGATAAAACACAATGATGCATCATGTTCTTAAAACCTGATTAGTGGAACAGATGTGTCCTGCTTGTATTTTTAAATTTTCTCTTGAATGTCACTACTTTTGGGGAAGCTGATTTACAACAATTAAAAAAAAAAATCATTCACATCTCCAGCATTGAGTCCAACACACATTGCTGGATGTGCTATTGACCGACCTGCTGGTTTAGTCTCCCTTTGCAAATATTTTGCAAAATCCTGGGAACAAGGCCAATCCCTGAGAAGGAAATATTAGCTAACTAAAAGTAATAACAATCAGCCTTGTAAGATATAATACATACAACATTACACATATCAGAAGCACCTCAGGAGGAAAAAAATGGTGTGCTATGGGGCAATTTCTGTAAAGTCAAGACAGAAAAGTACAAAAATATTTAGGTTTGCACCAGGAAACAAACATTACAATTCCCAGAGAAACTGACATTTGAGACTATGTGCACCCTCACTGCAGAGAAACCTATGAGACCTATCTGTGGGCACCCTCCCATCCCTTACAACTCTGTCACAACTTCCTGCTCTGTAGGTCCCATATCAGTAGCGGATCATCAGCAAATTCACGGCAGTAACATGCTCATCTGCTCTTGTCATTAGGAGATGAAACAGGCAAGATATATATAAACACACACACATACCCATGCACGTGTTTTCCATCTGTAAGCATATATTCAAATTCTTTTATATTTTCCTGTCATACTGTTTTTCATATATATATGCAAAAGATGTGTAACATGCAATTAGTTCTTTCACACCAGAACACTGCATGAAACAGAGTAACTGCACTAAAAATGCTTTTGATATTTATTTGTTTGACAATGGAGAGATCAAAATGAGTGTTGTACATAACCCAAAATCTCAGAGCAGTTGCTATTTAATTTCCCTTAAGAAAGGAGTGGTAGGTATCATAAAAAAAAATTCCAACCTCACGCATTCTAGTATGTGGGAAATTCTGAAAAACTGTCATTATACCATGTGACATAAGCAGTAACAATTACTGCCACGAGTAAGTCTTTAAGGTATTGTGACTGCATCTTTTCTAATCCTTTCGTATTTTTCGCTCTCTCGTTCCAACACTGTGATCTCATTTTAATTCCCCACTTTCAAAACTGAGAAACATAAAACCTTGTCTGCAAAGGGTCTCTATAGCTATTGCCTTGGGGCACTACCACACTGTAGGGCTGCATAGGGACTACTAAGGAAAAACTCAAAAAAGGGTTAAATGTCGCTGCCCCCTGCTAGCAGGGCTGGAGCTTCCCACTCCCACAGCTCAGCAACCCAAGCACTCATCTGAACATCCCCAACAGCTTTGTCTTTCCAGACAAATTTGGGTTCCTCAGCCTTAAATACAAGATGCCATCCACCAGTAACTACAGGGTGGTAAAACAGCTGCATTGCCAGAATGCTTCTAAATATTCCAGAAAGTTCCAGAAAGGCATGTTTTAAAGCCACCCTCACCAGTGGGAAGGGTTTTTGCTGCTTAAGGCTGCAGCTGCGGAGTACTCCCCTGTCCCCTTTACCTACATCTCTACATAATTACTGCACACAGCACCTGTAAAAGTGAAAATAAACACAGTTCCAGGTAAAACGGCATGTCTTAACAATCTTGACTAAAAGAAGTTAAACATTTTGCAGCAAAAATTGAAGATAAGTGACCAAGGACAAAATCTTTATGGAAACAAAGCTTCAACTCTACACCATTCTGTCAGCAGCTTTCTTACTTAATTGAGCCCGTATACAACCAACATCAAAGATACAAAGCTATTTTGTGCTGAAAATATTGGAAGCATGTTAGGAAGAGGTGGCAAACAGAAAGGATCTGTCAAAGGTAACAGATGTATCAAGGGCACCAAGCACTGTGAAGAAGGCGTTAATTATCTATGCTGAAAAAGAAAAGGTGTTTGAAAAACAGAAACTGTTTTCAAGAGATTCGACATATTCCTATTGTGCTCAGGAGAAAAAAGCTTCCTGCACCTTAGAGAACATTATTTTGAGTATGCGGGTTAAAAAGAACTTTTAGGCGAGTTTAAACACAATGTAGGGAGCACTCTGTTTCAGAAAAATAATTTTAACTTCAAAACCTTTACTGTGTCTCGCAACCAATTCCAATCGTAAATTGCATTCTTTATTCCTACTTTTAATGGAATGGGTAACTTACACAACCTAGCGGAATCTCAAAAATAACAGGCAAAGAACACCTTTTTCAGCACCTTTTTGTAATTTAGCATCACTTCCCACAGTACTTTCAACTCCCACCCTACAAGAACTGTTTCATTTTTCTTCTTGCTTTATCTGAAAAAAGTGGTGCTTTTTGAAAAAAACACCAAATCACACCAAGGCAAATTTATCACCGTTAAGATCTACCCTACATACATCTTACGCTCTTCTATACTTGCTTTCTAGATTGTATACAGTACTACTTGCTCCCAACCTAATTCTGAGTCAGAAGAAACTGATTCTTTATTATACCTGTGCTTCCTCTTTCCACCTTCCCTTGTAGGACTGGTGAATTGGGACTTTCTAAAACACGATTTTGAGAAAAATGATCAGTTAACATAAAAACGAACCTTTTCATCTTCAACAGAAAAAAAAAATCGGAACAGATGCAAAAGGAGATGAGAAACAATTAAAAGCAAGGAAAGCCCACACTTTTATACAAAAAAGGGGTGAAACACATTTTTCTGAACATGACTGAAACATACTAAATGCGTGTCTGATATTGCACACTCAGCTAAATTAATGTTACCATAGGATAACAAGAAAACCATGGTGCTCCATGCAACTGTAAAGTACGTGGGGAAAGGATCAAGGCAACCGCCAACAGCATGTAACACGCTCCCAGAATTTGGCCCCTACCTTCCCGACTAGATCAAAGGCTCTTCCTGACGTCCCCTTCTCCCATGTATCATGCCATATACAGACAGTGGCTAATGCTGACAACATCTGGGCAACTCATGTGGGCATCATCTGGGCATTGTCAGATCCAGTGCACAGGTTTAGAAGGCATAGTTTGCATAACAAACTGTCCACACACCTACCAAATAACCATGCAGTACGAATTCCTTGGGCAGTGCTCTGTGTTTCCATCTCTAACTTGAAAAGGTAAATCTGTGGAACAAGACTCAGTTAAACTACTTGATTTTTGCCAATGACATGAGCTTTTCTTTTGAATTATCTTAGGATTGCCTCCACACATGGTACAAAGATTGATAAACACTCTGACTGGATTAACTGCTTTAAAAATTATTCAGATGTCACAGCTGGCCAGTTCTTGACCCTTCTGGTATCAAGATTTAAGAGTTGACTGGGAAAGAACAAGCGCTCTAGTCAGTACCATAACTCCTCCACACTCTTCCAGCTCACAATAGCAATACAATTCCTCAGAAGTGAAGGAAAAACTGGCTGTCAAATCTAGTCCAGCTTTACACTGAACATTTCAATGGGATAGGCAAAAATACAAGCATTCCTAGGAATCACTTCAGTCGTAAGTAGGGTGCATAATAATAAAAGCTTAGAAGAACCGACAAACTGTTTGCATTTTTTTTTCCATTTAACTTGAGTTCTCTACACATTGTGCTGAAGAAAACTGAGCACAAGCCCTGAAAACATGTCCTCCAAAAACACACGTTCCATGATTCACATGCACAAAGCCCAAATCTGCATACAGGAATCAAACAATTAGCTTTCTCAAATGCTTGAACTACTTACACAGTTCAGGACTTTTGCTAACCCAAGCAAGTGCACAACATATAATTTTGCTGACCACTTCAGCATTTCACTTTTTTGCTACAGCCACAAACAAACAAACGAAGTAATTTAAGTCCGAATTCTTCTCAAAGTTACTGCTAGCAAATAGTGGCTCACTCATAAAGCCTGATTAACAGCAGAATCTTGGCTTTAGAATTCAATTACATGTTAGAATATTAAAAATTCTAGAGTCTATAAACAATGACTATGAAACTGTTTATAGCATTTTAAGTATTTTGAATACTGCAATATGAACTGCAAATGTTCTTCCCCCTCCCCCACTTTTCTTCTCATTTGTTTGCTGCAGCTTCTTCATGCAAACAGAACAAGAACGACACTGAGGGAAGGAGGAGAGGAGAAAGGATGTGGCAGGCTATTGACACACCACCTCCTCACAAACTCTGAATCTTCCTTGTGCTTTATGCCTGTTCTGTGAATTTTATTCTGGGTCTAAAAGGGTGCTTCTGGATAATTACAGGATACAAGCTAACTTTTTTTTCCCCAGCCTGTCTCAATTTCAAAGTAAACCCCCTCTTCATTCTTTTACTGCTATTCAAAGTGAAACAGCAAAACAAATCAATTGCTAACAGCCTTGTACAGGTTTCCAAACTTAGCATTTCTGTACGACAGTGTGCATATAAGGCAATATTCATTGTAGCAGTACATCTTCAGGCATGAAAACCTTGTATAAATCCTCAACTTCAATGACCACTTCTGTAAAGATTTCTTCTTTATGCACATATATTTATATATACACATACACATATGTATATATATATATTTTACAAGTGCCCAGTAAAGATTTTCTTTACAATGTTCCCTGAAGAACTAAATCCCAGCACTCACCCTGTTTTCCAGTTAGGTTATCTGCATCAATTGTAACACAACTGGCAATCCCAGAGACCACTTTTTCTACTTATTTTAAGCTCATTTTACTCAGAATGTAAAGAAAGACCTGAACTACAATTTCAAAGCTGAAAGAGTTTTAATTTCTGAACTGTGCAGTCCTGGCAGGGCTTTTCAACACTTTCATGTTTTGTAGAATCCATTTTATTTCTGTAGGTATTTCTACTAAGGCTCCCCTTTTCCCTTAAAATAAAGAACGTATCACTGTATTTACAAGGAAGCTGGTCACAGACAGGTTTTGCTGCAGCTCATTTGTTACGTCTCACTGTGAGTTTACAAACAGCTGTCCCATGCATCTCTACTGGATACAATTTTAGTCTAGACAGGGGAAATCCAAGCTACTGCTGCCCAAACAACATAAACACAGGAAGATTTTCAATCAATCATTTCATTAATAGAAACACATCTAATAATATAAGGGGAGGGTGTTTTGGAAGAAAGCCCATTTCAGAGCCTGAAACAGCATAATTGTGCGGTATTGTTCTTGTGCTAGGCAGGGCTATGGAACGACACTCTCGCAAACCAGATTTTGGTGCTGTGGTACGTTTCAATAAACTAAGCCTTGTTTCTCCAACACAAGTGGCTTTCAAGACCACTAACAACTTTGAATTAAATGGTAAACAGACTAACTAAGGCTTGCACAGCGCTGGCATTCATCTCTGCTTTGATACAATCGGGTCAGTGCCCACACAAATACATTTCTAGCATGACCATTATTTCAGGTTTTCTTCAAGCTGTTTTACCTGGGAAAGAGCATTAAACCCAGCAGCTAATAACATACTAGTACCTTTCTCCTGTTCTCACCTGTGCCAGCCTGTTGTCTGTCTTCAGTCATATAAATGTTTGAAATCAGCTGCTTTGAATGCAGCTAGTCCTATGTTGCTGTTTCTTAAAGAGAAAAACACTGCGGTCTCTCATGTTATGTTTGGAGCATCCACACAGTAACTTGTCAAAAAAAAAAAAAAATCAAAATGAAGACCATTGCAATGCTTTTCATTCAAGAGGAGGAGGGGGAAGAAGCTATTCTTCGGTCCATGTTTTGTTTTTTATTCCTGAGTAATAGCTGTCCTTTTACTATCCTGATCTCAGATCAACTTTTACCAGTGGGTGTCAGTGTAACAGTATAATGATATAATGGGGGGAGGACAGGGAGAAAACGCATGAAAAAATAACGATTAAGTTTTATTTTTAGATGCTACATTTATATTAAAAGTAAAGAAAGAAAATGTTTCCTTTCAAAACTGATTTCACTGCAGATTTATTCTGCAAAGATCCTCCAACTGATTGTTTGTGCCAAGTAATTAATTACAATTTTTGTTTTCCAAACCTATGTATCTTCTGTGTACGTACACACATGCACACAATCATGGACATACAATAAATGTTTGGTATATAAACCTTTTTTCATCGTTTTGATAAAGTGAGACTGTCTCTTTAATTCAAATTTCACAGCAAACAGTTAAGAGGCTCTATGGACCCCAACTTATTAACCTGTGCCAATTTAACTAGTATTACTCAAGAGGTTCGAAAACCTAAAAATAGGTGTTAATCTGTGCAGACTGACAGCAACTAATCAGTACCCGCCCCGCCACAACTTCTGCCCCTCCTACATACTTGAAGGGGGGCAAGTACAGCACAAGGAGAGGCAAGAAAAGGACAGTCCCCATGGTGCGGTTTTTGTGTGTGTGCGTGTTTTGTTTGCTTGTTTCCGCTTGTCTTTTCTGAAAGGAAAAAAACCCCACCAAGTGTATTTAGTAGAGCTCGGCTTGAAAACTTGTTTCCGTACTAGCAAGCAATGGCTTCCTGAAATCAAGAACTGCTTGAACGGCTACCAAATCATTCTGCCGAAGTGATAAAAGCCTTTAGTTTTACATACCCTAAAAATAAACATGCTTTAAAAATCCAGTGGCCTTAGCTCCAAGTCTAGTTAGACACCATTTGAAATTTTAAACGTGCCACTTTGCCTTTTCAAACGCTGCTACATTAATTAATAACCTAGTTCGGAGACTCTCTCCACCAAAGCACAAAGGTACGTCCTCTTCTTCTCTTTCTCGTTGCCCGACCGTAAGCCTGGCATTCCTGTGCCATGGAGAAAACCCTGAGTTAGATGCTCATATCCCCTTTATTAAACCCAAAACCCATTAAATACTGAGTGAAAAGCAGCCCAAGTTGCGGCTCACAGCTGTAGCTGTAGCGCTGCCCCTGGAATCAGATCCTACAAAAGCGGGTTAAAATAAAGAGCCGGCCGGGACAGGGCGATAACTAAACTGTCGAATTAAAAATATGCACCGAAGTAGGTTAGGTCTTTCCGTATATAACTCGTACTGCCCGGGATATGTCGGGCTCTGTCAAAAGGAAAGACCTATCGGTCCGAGCGAGCCGCCGCGGGGCAGATTTGCAGAAGTACCAAAATACCGTACAACAACTCTGTTGCAGCCATTGTTAACAGAAGGAAGTAAACAACGCTGGGCTAAGGCTGGAACGGGGAGAGAACAGAGGAGCCCCCGCCGGGCCGGGCCGGGCGGGCTCGCAAATGGCGGCGCCAATGGCGGCCCGCGCGCCCCTCCCCCGGACCTGTTTTTGTGCGCGCTTCACCCCCCCCCTCCCGTCCCACCCCCCGGCCCCTCGCAGCCATCAGCCGCTCGTCCCAATTACGCTGAACGAGTCGCAACTCATCCAGGCTGAAAGTTATATATTAAAAAGAGATCGGGCGAAGCGTAGGGAAAGAGGTCGGGAGGGACGAGGGGGATGGAAACCGGGGAAGAGCAGCTGAGAGTGGAGTTGCGGCCGGCGAGGGCTCGGCAAGGGGCGCTCCTCGCCTCGGCACTGCCACTGCCCACGCGACCTTTTATTTTGGGTTCTCTCCCGGGTCAGCAGAAACTTCTCTCCCTCCGTGTTTCTCCCGCTCTCCCGCTCCTCTCAAGAAAAGATCAGTCTTGGGAGCCCATCCCTTTAACACACGGCCTAAAAAAAACTAAAACAAAAACAAGGGGGTAAAAAATCCCCAGGGGTCAAGTACACCCCGGCCGCCCGACGGCGCTCGGCCCCGCGTACAGAGGCGGGGGCATGGCCGGCTTTCCAAAGTTTCCCTATTTAGGTCGCCTCCAGCTTTCTCTGCTCTTTGAGCCACTCCGAGGAATTAAACAAGGGCCACTAACGAGAGGGGGGCGGAGGAGGAGGGCGGCCTTGGGCAAGGAGCAGCCGCATGCCATTCGCCTCGGCCGCGCGCTCTTGCCCTCACTCGCCATCCTCCTCCCTCCCCGACGTGTGTGTGGGTTCACAAAGGCACATCTGTGCGTGTCGGAGGGCCGGCCTGACGTGTTCTCCGCTCGCAGCAGCTGCGGTTTCTGAGGAAACAAGGCTGATTTTCTAGTCAGGCTAGAAGGGCTTTCCCCCCCCCCTTCCAAGCGCCTACGTGCGGGGGAGGGGGAGCGGGAGCGGCGGGGGGAGGAGAGGAGCAGGAGAGCCGAGCCGAGCCCGCGCCGCAGCGGAGCCGCCGGGGGAGGGGCCGCGCGGGGCCTGCCGGGAATGTGCTGGGAATGGTTCGGTGTTCCCAGGGCGGCTCTCGGTGTCGCAATCTCGCTCTCTCCTGCTCTCTCGGCGCTCTTGGCTTGTTTTCTTTAAGGCTACAACCTTTGTAGTCGCGCGGGTGTTGCGCGAGGGCTCGGGATCGTCAAGGGGCGCCTCGCACCGTTTGCCAAAAATCCCTTTTAATCCTGCCAACTTGGGGGAGGGGGAAAGGGAAAAAAAAAAAAAGCTCTGCTCAACTAAGTCCCCGCAGTTCTCGGTGCTGCGGGCGGGTTTTCACGCTCTCCGCTTCGGCTTCCCCGGCTCCTCAGCAAGGGAAGGGGTTAATCCGAACCACTCCAGCTCTTTAAACCGGCTGCAGATCTGCGGTGCGATAGCGTCCGAGCAGGGGCTCGTCCTTCCCTCTCCCTCACACTGCCCGAGCCCCCGCTCAAAAATCCAGCTCTGGCAACCAACACAAACAGATAAATTGCCGTGCCCATGAACGATGAGCCCCGGCGTGACACGCAGCCCGGCCCGGCAGCGGGGGAGGAGAGGCGAGCGGAGGGATGGGGGTCAGCCAGCGAGGGGCCCGCGATGGGAGGCGGCGACCGGCCGCCCCAGCGACCGGCCCTGGACACACAGGTTCGCCTCACAGAAATTTTCCTGAGGTTTTCCTGTGCTACCTGCGCTTCGTGAAAAGACACGGAAATTAATTAAAGGCTGTAGAGCAAACCCGGAGCCAACAAGGACATGCCAGGGAAAGATGAAATGTTCCGAGTTAAAAAGGAGCGCAGCCCTTCAGCTTCCCCGTTCTATCCGCCCGTAATAGCCCCCCCTCATAACTAGAAATTAAAGACTGGGAGGGAGGACAGAGGGTGGGAACTACTACTGCTCTGACAAGGACGGGAAGAAGAAAGAGGAGACCGGGATAAAATGTACATGGAAAGACTTTTGCCGAGTTCGGTAAATGAAGTCGTAATTGACTGTAATAGGCAAAGGTGGAAGATAAACATTTGTGCTCTTTGTTCTGATACTAGAAATGTCAGATAAAACTTTAATCCCTTGTAGCTGTTTATATGTAAAATGTCCAAACATCTTCCTGTGCACACACCATAACAAATTAATTTCACTGATGTTTAGCGTTTGAGATCACCGTAGACAAGCAAGGAATTGATTCTGAGATATAAAAGCTAATGTTACAAATTTTTCAAACTTGATTGCCTGCTATTAGGTACCTATGTTCATATTTAGTCACTGAAATAATTGGCCTAATTTTCAGAAATGATAAGCACTCACATTTTCAATTAATTTCACATCTCTGAAAATTAGGCCATTACGTATCTAAATTTGACGTAGGTTTGAAAATTCTGGTTGTATCTCTGAAACAGAAAAAAACCTAGAGTGATTACAACCGAATTCTGGCATAATTACTTAACATTAAATATGGAAAGAGTAGAAAAGGAAAATATATTCATTGGGCAATGGTATCTAGTGCTACAGAAGCTATGTGACAATTGAATTAAAAACATTCAAAGCTCCATCTGAATCTGATAGTTAGACTGGCTTCAGTTATTGCTGTGGAAGAAAAAATAAACAATTCGTATCCCAACAGAAAATAAAGCACACATTTACAAATTGTCAGGACTGACCCCAAATATTTGGCCATATTAACCACATTTAATGCACATTTTCCACAAAGGAATTAAAGGGGGAAAAAAAATAACTTCTGCTTTAAAGAGGGGAAAAGGCAAACTGGATAAAGACTGCATGTGCAAATATTCCTCACTGCATTTAATTTAACTGCTATTTCTAACTGTACAAAGGCTGTTTTTCCCACAATTTCAAGTGAACTTTTCTGCAAGGTTGAGCAAGGCACAGGGGTGGCTCTAAAGAGGAATATTAGAAACAGAGGGAAAAAAAGATTCTTGAGAAATGCCAAAAATAATCATGTTTCTTGCCTTCTGCCAGAATTGGAGTCAGTTTTACCAAGCGGAAGCAGTCAAAAATCCCGTGTCTGGGCTCAAAACAAGGAAAAAAGCTTTACAGAACATGAAACTTTTAGGAAACAACTCTGGATTCGTTTTATACATCTTCTAGTTTTTGAACCTGTAGAGTAAGTGCTTAGATCATTATTCTCACGTCCCTCCCCCACCATTTTACAAGAGCTAAAAAATGCCCCCCTACAAGCACTGGAATGTAGAGGCTGAAGGGTTTTGTTATTGTTGTTTCGTTTTCTCAAATTGTCCAAAAAACAAGAATCCAGTCTCTGATCCATCCTCATCTCCTCTTCCCCTCTGCCCTCCCATGAAAACCCTGAAGTAATCCCCAAGTCCAAACGCCCGGGGAGCTGGCAGCCAGGCTTCCCCGAGGCTGCTGCCTCTGCCTCACCCCCCTGCGGGGCAGCAGCAATAATGGCTCCTTCTGCCGTGCTCACCAAAAAAGGTGATCTGCTCTAATAATAAGGTAGTATCTTTAGCTCGATCTCAATCCTTTACGCAGGAAAAAATTAGCTGCAGTGGCCTCCAGAGTCCTAGCGCTCCTTGTCAGCAGGCCTCCTAGGCACAGAGATTGCAGGAGGGAATTCACATCCCAGCCTACTTCGGCCGGGGAAGGCGGCAAGCAAGGGTGAGTTGAGCACCGCGTTTGGGATGGCCAGCATAAGGCAGAATTTTTAGTTGAGGTCCTTGGAGGAACCTATGGTTTACCTCGGCATACTAAATTGTTTGAAACCCCCAAATTATCTCATCCTGATCGTATTACCTCACGGTAGTAAACTTGCTAGGAATGCTGTTCTTTAATGACAAGCGCTTTAAAGGCACAGTGCAGAATCTCAGCCACTGTGCTTGCTTTCCCCTTAACAGCTTTGGCAGGCCCTGCAGCAATGTCGAGCTCTTGCTTTGCAGGCTTTCTGTGTCTATCTCAACTAATGGTCAGTGTTGAGGGCCAGCGGAATGGGGGCTGGGAGAAGGGTGTTTGAGGAACTGAAACACATGGTGGAAGAAAAATCTAGTAAGCTTCTCTGATTAAGGGGGACCACAAATGAATGGTCACTGTTGGAAAAGAACTCCTGCAATTTATCAGTACTGTAATGTGGACAAGTACAAGTTCAGATGTAGTGACCTGTAAGCAGCAGATGTAGCTTTAAATATGGTTGAAAAAGGTGGGTTTTTTTCAGTCTTGTAATACTTTGTGAACAGTAACAGCAACTGGAAAATGATGCAACTATAACTCATATACAGAAAGCAGATGGTCTGTTTATACTTGGAGAAACCAAATATCTAATATGTAGACTATATTGCCTTACAACCTTTTCAAATGAAAACACAAATGCTTTGTATGTTTGACACTCTAGAAGTGCCAACAAGACCATTCAGAGCTACAAAGTATAAAAAAAAAAAAAAAGCCATCCATTTCAGTGCCTGTTAAACAAGAAAGTGACCCCAATTCCTTTAAAAAAAATAAGGTTTCCAAAACTCTAGAAAAAGCAAGAAAATTCCCTTGCTGGTAACTAAATCTCTATTTCCAAATCTTCCAGGATCCAATAGCAACATTCAACACACGCAATCACAAAGCTCTGAAAAATGCTTTTAAAGTTTTAAGACAGCCTGTACTGCCTCATAGGAATTATTCACGTCTCTTTCCACGCTGTGGAAGACTTGAAAGGGAAAATAAGGTATATATGCATAAATATTTGACATACTGGTCCAAGCCTCTAAAAACGTATGAAAATACAGAACATGTGAAAGGAGCCAACCCAGATGAATGCCTGCATGATTAGATGAGTGCTGCCTTCCATTCCCTTCCTTTTACCACTAAATGAAATTGTCATTAGCAGAGTGTCAGTCCCAATATCATCAACTTAATAAAGGAAGATTGAAACAGGAGACTAAGCCAGTTAATGCAGTCCTCCAAATGCAACCCATATCAGAAGAATACTGTTTGAAAGGCATGGTGCTGCTTCTAGCAGAGGAACTAATAACTAACCTGTTAGTTAATGACTGGGCAACAATTCCTGAAGGAAAGAGCAAAGATCCTTGTACTGTACAGAACACTGAAAAGCTGCATCTGGGAAAGTTATGGGTAAAGGTGAAACATGATATGGAAAAGGGTTAATTACAATATAGTTTAAGTTTCTAAAGATTCTTTAGTAATGAATGATCAGCATACAAGCAATAGATTGGTTAGGCAGATGCAACCTTGGGCACTTTAAAAGATTAACATTGAGATGATCCGCTACTGCTCCTGACTATTTCCCTTTTCCTCCCCAGTTCAAACTGGTGTCATTACCACTGTTCATCTGGGAGTGGGAAACACCCCAAACCAGAAAGCATTTACATACTGATCATACCAATACACTGTATGCAAGGAAAATTCTTATAAAGACTACACAGACTCCCTAACAATGTTTCTCTGAAAAGAAACCTATTATAGTAGACGTGGGCAAAAGTGAAAATTCATGGTCATTGAAGGAAGCTGAGTCTTCTTCAGGGACTGAAAAACAAGGATTGTTTTAATACTGTACAAAAGCCAAGCACCCAAATCCACATGAGGAAACCCAAAGAGGTTCCAGCCTAGCAATTCAACAACCTACTGAAGTTCTCATCTACAGTGCATCAAGAGATTTACAAACAGAGTGCTACATGCTCCACAGCACAATGGGACCAATTTCTGAAACAAGAAACCTGTAACAAAGCTAATTTATTCCATCAGATTGGAACAACCTTCATTAGGTTCCCCACAACCTTTCACAAACACAACTTTATTTGAAAATGTTTGAGCATAAAATTCATCAATAATTGTTCTTAACTGTGTTTTACAGTTTCAGGTAACTGTTCTTGTATAAATATTGTCTATTTATACATTCTCATTGTGAGTGAAACCATATGCAAGCACAGAAAGCCTACGAATTTTATTTTCTCATCAGTATCTGCAGAGGAGGGAGACAAATATGACCCGCTCCCCTTGCCCTGCATACAGCTATGAAATCAATGGCATGTGCTCTTTCCTGTCAGTTTCTAACCTGAGGAGATTTTTTATCTAAGGGACTGTAGGGAGAGGGTTTATGAAAATACAGGAGAATAACACACTTTAGAGGCAGAATAGCTGCAAGTAAATAACCTTTCCATCTCTTTAAATGCCTCCCCATGTGAGCTTCGAATTGTACTTCACACAAAATACCATTTTCCTAAAGGACGATTCCAAAGGCCATGGGAGATAGAAGCTCTGCTCTCCCAAAACCACCGTCAATCAGCCAGGCTTCAACAGGGTGCAGAGCTTGGCAAATGTGGAAAAAAACCCTGTCAAGGTAACGTGTTGAAAAAAACTTGAGAGGGAAAACATGCTGGCATTGTCCCAGCTATGGTAGAGCATGCCTGGGTCATCCCAGGCCTTCTACTTTCCCAACTGACCCTCAAAGCATCATTTAACTATCTGACACTCTCTGTCTCGAGAATACCAGGCACGAAGAGTTTCTAATCAGATCCAGAAAGCCAGGGGAATCCTCCAGTTTTTTGTTTTGTTTTGTTTGTTTGTTTGGTTTTGGTGTTTGTTTTTTTTTTTGTTTTTTTTTTTCCCTGTTGTGTTTTTTTTTTTTTATGATGATGATGATAATGATGAAACATGTAAGATGTAAGAGGAAGCCTAAAGCCCTTAGAGGTGAACAGGAGCACATGAGCTGTGGAGACTCAAATGACTGGAGTTCTGACATGGCCTCAAGGGGAAAACTTAGTGTGTGTTCTAGAAGTTACCTTGTCCTGAAAAGTTAAAAATTAACAGTCCACCAAAATGCCCTGGATCTCTCATTTTGGACAAGATTATGTAGACATGAAGACAACTATTGGCTTCTCTGTAAAAATAACAGAGAGGGTAGGTGGACACTGGCTGTAACAGGTGAGTAATCCAGAAGGCCGACTGACTACAGGACCTCCTCCTTGGCCAAGAAGAGGTTGCATGGATCAGGGCGGGGTGAATTAGCACTGAGAAAATCTCTACTTGGGAGTTCCAGGCAGAGAGAGAGAGAGCGAGCAAGTGCAACCTGAGAAAACTTAACAGAGGCCCACTTCTTTTCAGCTCAAGCAAGTAATCCAGAATACTGGGCAGAGCAACCTGAAACAGGGTCATGTTTGTTTTGTTCCTCTGCAGATACTGCTGAGGAAATAAAATTTTCTGGCTTTCTATGCTTGCATATGGGTTCACTCAGAATTTCAGCCACCCACCAAGCTGAAAAATGTGGTTTATTTAGCCATATACATTAATTAAAGATATATTCCCAATCTTCAGTGATTTGTAATTCAACACTTGCTGAACCAGAGGTCACACATCTTTGTATTAAATAGTATTTGATGGAGTTTTCTTCTACTTATGAAACCTTTATTTTGAGCCCACTAACTTTTTTGGCATCTCTAACATCTTTCAGCGAGAATATCTACAGTTTAACATGACTCTTTTGGTTTACTTTCAGCATGCTACCTTGCTTTGAAAGAGACCAAAGTGGGACTGGACTTCACAGGTGTTTCTGAAATGGCACCCAAAGATAGAAATTTGCACATGCGTATTTGATCCCAGAATGAAAGAACATGAATGGGAGTCCTAAAGTTCTCAATGTTCACACACATATATATAAACAAAAAGATACTTTTTATGAGCAGGGGACCTGTTTCTATGCAGATGTTAGCTGGGAATCAGAGGATTCCAGGTGCAGAACTGTTCCTGCACCTGTTACTTGTTTACAACAATTGCCAACACCAAAACTGGCATCCCACCACCACAGTGCGGCTCTTACAAGTGAATAGAGACCAAAACACATGCCAAAAATCTGGGGGAGGAGTAACAAAATGGCACTCTTTGTATATCCAGAAAGCCCCTTACAGAAAAGCCAACCTTTCAGTCTTGGACAGCACAGTTTGAAAGGTTAAATCACTTTGGCATTTGAGATAAAACAAGTATCTTAACTTTTCCCTTAACCAGTTCCCTACTAGAACTGGTTACAATGTCTAATTTACACTTTCCTTACCAGATGAAAAACATTCGTTGGAATGCCTTGGTTAAACATGCACTAATTGACTATGTGCAAATACAATTTACTTTGACAGTTTAAATCCTGTTATTTCCCCAAATTTGAATTCCACATTATTTTTAAGTTACGGTAAATACCTCTTAAAATATTAGCAAAATTTTGGAATGACTGCCAGTGTTTCATTCCTTTACAGAATACATTTTTTCAGAAAAGAAACAACCTTTTGATGAACTGAATTCATTAACATAATCCTAAAGGAAAAAAATATGCATATCAGTCCTACCCATTGAGAGACACTGTATAGGAGAAGTTGTGACAAACAATTAACAAAGATTAATTTTATTTTAACTTTACTCCCCCCATCCCAGTTACACTTTCATCAAGAGTAACTGCAATAACTTTTAAATTTGATAGGTCAAATTAAATAGGAAGAAAATAAAACTTCCTCTGGCTCTTTCTTGTGTTGCTTGTCTTTAAGAGGCTTTCTGACTATAAAGAAAATTACTTTAACCTAATCCTATTTTGAAGGGGAAAAATAACTGTTGGGCTATACTGCCAGACTTTTTGGGTTAATAATGAGGACAAGCCCTTCAAAACAGAAATAAAATACAAAACAACTTACTACAGAAATGATGTTAATTCAAATCCAACTATGACAGCTCAGTGCTATCAGGCAGATGTCTTTTCACCTCCACAGCTTTCACATCTCTCTGTGTCCATATAGATACACACTTAAAAATAATTTCTTAATGCATTTCTTTAACAGAAACTACAGTTCAACATTTGCAGGGTGTTTTAGGCCAGGAAGGATGATGACTACAAAGGTGAGGGAGATTTACATTACATTTGGCTTTGGATCTCACAAAACTATCTTTCAGTGGAAAATCATCTCTGTTCTCCAGGGCACGTAATTTACTTGTCTTCACAAAAGGCAGCTGACACTAACATTACAAATACAAGGCTCTGAGTCTCAATTACAGGAATTAACTCCATTTGGCCTGGCTGGATTTTGTTCCCTAGCCTTGCTGCACCCATGTGTCAATACAAATTCTGAACTCAGAACAGAAATGGTAGCAAATGTTGGGTTATTGGTAAAATAGCTTTGTTTATGTACACACATACACACAGAGTTTTCCTCAACAGACCTCAGTTAATGTGATTTACAGATGTTCACCTTTCAGAAAACTTGTGTTGCATCTCTCAGTACCAGCTGTGCCAGGCCACATTACCTTAGTGAAAAAACGTCCAGGCAAAAATCTCAAAACCACAAGCAAGCAAAATGAGATCCACAGAGTTCTACCACAGAGATAGCATCGTCTGTAGTAACAAGCTGTAGCCTGCAAAGTGTGCATGTCCCAGCACACAGTGCACCTCTGCAGCATGAACATTCAGAAGGCTGCACGAGATCTGCTGCATTTTACAAACACTAGCAACTAAACACCATGCTTTCTGTAGAGTTTGTATGTTATTGCCTTAATATAAATTTAGGTAAAAACAGATTCTGTTTGCACAATACAGGAAAAAGTGTATTTCCAACTAAGCCAAAAGACCCCAAATCATCTAATCCAGTCAGCTTTAAGACAAAAGGACAGGAAAACTAATTTTTGTAATTATTCATGAAAGCTGTTATATTTGAAATAACTGGTATTTCCAAAGTGAGATGCAACACATTAATGTTATTGGATCTCTAAATACCTGGCATTGCTTTTTACGTTTGTATGTATTAAAGCAATGGAATATAACTTTGAGGTATATGTGATGATACTGAATTTTCTGGTTTTCTGTATCCAGTCCTGCGTGTGGAGGCACATGCATATACACACACTCCTTCTCCCTCCAATGGTACTTGCACAGTTAAAGTGTTCCACTGATTAGAAGTCTGAAAAAAAATTCGTTTTTTCCTCCTCTGCTTTCACACAAGCACCTAGAAGAATAAAACGAGTAGGAACGGTTCTGCTAATGATTCACTTTGCTTCAAAAGTCATCACATCAACATCTCCATTTTCATTTCACATCCACTCCCCAGCTGGTGCACACAAGTGACCAGCACATGGGACAGTCCATTAATGAGAGGAAGAAAACAAAGAAAGAAACAGTTAAGGGAAGACTGCAACTAATTCATACTCACTTTTCAGCATTTGTTAGAAAATATATTCCCACAAACAGGGATGTATTAAACATTATACCCTTTCTCACAGAGGAGGACAAAAATACTTATTTTTGGTTCAAAATGACAGGGTATAGAAAGGATGGCTCTGTTTGTGTTTGGAATTAACAGCATAACCACAGTATCTGAGCTGTATCTGAGTAAATATACGCAATTAAGACATGAAAACTTGAACTTTCTTCTGAATTTTTTGAAGTATTCTTACCAAAGTCCTTAAGAACAATGTCTCCCTGACAGTTTAATCTTCTGACAATCTCTAGGCATTCAAACCTGTCCTATTCTACACATTTTGCTATACAGCAATAATAAAATCAGTTTTTTAGGGCTGAATGGTACTGATATTTGCCTTGACTCATACCTGCAGCTGCTACAGACTAACTTCTATGGTACCAGTCCTGGCAAGGCCCTGGTATGCTGGGCTGAGGGCTCAGGAGGGCTCTCGGGTCAACACAGCAGTCCAGTCTATCCTACATGAAGAAGCCAATGTAAATCAGCATCTTTCTATGCCTTGGCTTCTAGAGCCTCCATCTTCAAAAATTAGATAAGAAAACCCAAACCAATTTGTCCTTTATTAAGACTGTTTTTTGGAAAGCTTAATCACTTACTTCAGTAACTTTAAAAAGAGAAATCTAACAGAAAAGATCTCTCACCTTGGTACCTCCTATACAACAGAAGGGAGTTCTACAGCTGTGTTGTGTCAGCAAATAGGCAAGAAAATGAGAAGAGAATAGGGAGACAGGCTTGCAAAACACATATTGCAAGTACGAAGTTAGCTCCTAAGTGGCATGCTAGCCTTGGGGGCTTCCTCAGGCCCTGAAAAAAACCAGAGCAATTAACAGATAAACGAGCTGAATTTTGTTAGCTTGTTTGGGGCATGCATTTTTCTTTTTTTGGTTGGGTTGTTTTTGTTGTTGTTTATTTTTTGATGCTCAAGAACAAAGATAATTCATAATGTGCAGATTTCCTAAAAAGCCAAGGCAGACCAATAATGTAACATTGTTATTTGTACTTGTTAACAGCAGCAGCAGCAGCAGCAGCAGCAGTAACAAATTCCTGGAAGAGAAGAGACAGTAGGGAAAGGAATATGATGTTTCCTTTCTTCTCTAGCATTCGGAAAATGGCCTGTAGGGAAACACCACTGATCATTTTTCATAGCAAAAAAACCCCAGAAACCGTGCTTAGTCCCCCACCACTGAGGACTGGCTGCTCAGAGAAAAGATTTTTCATTTTCGCACATGCACACGCCTCTACACACGCTTGGTTTAGATAAATTTGCACAAGCTGCTTTAACTAAACTGATGGGAAGCTTGGCTGCATCTGAAATACATGGTAATTCTCGTAGACAAGAGGGTGGGTACTGCATGCATGTTGTTCAGAATTAGACAGCAATTTAGGACATCAAATTGATCTGGGATGAGCAACCATGCTTGTATTCAGTGACTTACTATGAAGCCACCAATACTGTGGCCATGGTTATAAACTTGGGTGCACGTGTGGGCGCAGGTGAAAGAAGCAAGAGGACAGACTTTGATTATTTTCTCTGCTTAGATTTTAATAAAATAATTTTAATTTGAGCAAGTGTACAGCCATCTAATTGTTCGGTCTGATTCACGTGAAAGTGTAATTCACCTTTTCTTCCTCCTCCCCCTTCATTTGTTCCCTCTTTCCATGATTCCCTTATAGTCAGATTTGACAAAATGTGAAAAGTTTATTTTAACATCTTTCGGAAGCTGCATAAGAAATACCTCTGAAAAAACTCCATGACTATGGAATCAGGGCTCAGGGGGAGATCATTTCACTCACCATGGCTCACTCTGTTTTAATGTTCAATTTTTCATTTGTAACTACAGTTACATTTCTGCAACAATACATTTAAAAGGGAAGAAAAAAAAATCCAGCTCAGCAAGTGCCTTTTCTATTGTTTGACAGATTTAAGCCAAGCTAAAAAAAAACCAAAAAAAAACCCCAAAACAATGGTGGGTTTAGGATAAAGAGTCCACTCATCCTCCACTGGTAGAGAAAGTCCAGTGGGATCAAATCGTGGGAGAAAAAGGAATAATATCCTTGGAAATTCAAATACAAGCCTGATGAGTTCTTTGAGACATGACTAAACTGCATTTCTGAAGAGACTTTTACAGACTTACACTTCTACTGTAAGTCACATATGTTCTCTATTAAATGTAACAAAATAAGCTTTAATCTTTGTGATACTCAAATGTTGTAATATGTGAGACTGTAATCTTCTGTAAGAATCTTTTTGCTATTATACACATTTTGAAGGTATTATACACTTTTTGAAGTACTCATAGTTGCCTTCCCCCTCTTGACTACACAGTATGTACATTTTGCTTAATTTCAGAAGTATTCCTGTTTGCATATGGTATTCCCAAGGAAGATTAATAGATTCCTACAAAATACATAATTCAGCTCTCTCTTGCCATTCTGCAAATACTACCAACTGTACTTCAGTACACAATTCCTGAATATCTTAAAACTCATACTTCACATTTTCCAGTCCAAAAAAAAAACCAACAACAAAAAACCAAACCCAAACCAACCAAAAAAACCCCAAACCAGTTTCATGGCACTCCATATAATTGTCTTGAAATTTTTGAGTTTGTGCAGTCTGTTATCAAATTTAACGTAAGTATGTGAGAAAGGATTTTCAAAATCGTTTCTATTTCTGTAAATACCATTTTATTAATTAATACTTCACAATTAGAAGCTAACCTCGGCTCATATTAAATTCTTATGCAGGTTTTTGACAGATGAAGAAATTAAGATACCAATCTTCAAGTGAAATGTTCTTCATAGGAAAAAATTAGTTGCTGCACTTAGAACTCTCAGTGCTTAAGAGCAGAAAGCCATCCTGGACTCCATAAAAGTGGCAACTGCTGTCCAAGCCCAAAAAATGCTGTTCATCCTCTTCCATCAACGAAAAAATCCCAGTTCCCTTCACGGATGCATTGTGTAGCCTGTTTATCCACACACTGCTTGGAAGCAGCGGGATGCATGGCTGCTGCCAGGTGTGGGACTGTGGGACTCCTCTCCTGGAGTCTTGCAGCACAGAGGAGCCGTGTACAACACGCAGAAGGGAGAGAGAACCATGCCTACCTGTCATCGTGCATTTTCCATTACATTTAGTTATCAGTAAATCCAACTTGGACGCTGAGGCAATCTCCTATCTTCCCTTCTAGTTTACTATGGAACCTGTCATGACTGCAAGTGTCCAGGACCTTGGTTTTACATCTCATCTGAATGGTAGGGCCAGCAAAAGCTATATTGTCCCCTGATACACTGCAGGGGCATTGATTCTGCATGGGTTTAGAGAGAACAGTGTCACCTACTGAATCACAAATACCACTTGCTAGAGCAGTTTTTCTTCTATGTGTCACATCTAATCAGCATAGCACAATTCTCACAGCTGCTAGGAAGGCTGATAACATTTTCTTTCAAGGAACTAAAATTTAATTTTATTCAGGCAAGATACTAGCATTGCTGGAAAGACGGCTTTTACTGAGATTTGGAAGAGCATTAACAAAATGTTATAGGGCCATATGGCCTTCAGTAATCTGGCCAAGCAAAAGACCATTTAGGGGTAGTTCAAGATGTGGAGGGAATTTCATCACAATGGGAAGATCTCTTTGTGAGAGTGCAGAGCTGATGAATGCAGAGATGGGTGACACACGCTGTGGCATATCCATGCTGCTCACCAGATCACTTCTTTATTTTTTAAATACCCAGGATTTTTTTTTAGATTGAATTTGCTATTCAAAACAACTTAACATGAATGTTCTTTTAGTATTAGCAATAAATTTGCACAGCCTCCGTGCAGCGTGGAACACTGAATCCATGTGGCTAAAAAACTGGTTATGCAAGCAAGGCATATGCTTGAGAGGATGAAGAAAAATTGGCAAGATACAGCTTGCCAAGGCATGCCACACATTAGTCTACTTTAAAACTGTTAGGAAATTTCAGCATTTGCAGTTCAGTTTTCTCTACAGATACACAAAACGGGAAGCATCTTCCTTCAAGAATCATCATGAGATGTCCTCCCCTCCCCACTTCTCTCCTATTTTGATCACATCTTCCCTTTGGAATTAGTGGCCAGCTTTCTCAGATGGTGTTATCTCTGAGCTAAGGAACACTATGTCATTTATTATTTAAAATTAGGTATTAAACAGAAGCAAACATTTCTTTGCAAAGCAATAACTGCACATTTGTGCAGCATACAGCATTGTTCTTGGAAATGGCTTAAACCATTGAACAAACACATAAGAGAAAGATTGCACACATGCCATATTATTTTAAAGAATTGCTTTACCATAAATAGTCTTTTTTTTTCCTGAACTCGTGTTCTGAATTTTTTTCAGTTGTAATCCTGCGTATTGGAAGAGTCCAGGGCAGAATGGGCAGTACTAGAAATTTTAAGGAATCAGTATCGCCTACAGTGTATCTTAAGTATATCTCTTACAATGATTCGAGAAAATATGTTGTGTGCTTGTAGCACGAAAAAACCCCTAAAATATTAGAAAATGTTAGTTCCTTATTTACAAGTAGTCAGAACGTAAATTTTAGGCACTGGCCCAATTTGTTGATGTTTATCATGGCCTGGTGAAGTATAAAAACTTCTCTGGAAAGAGGAGCTAGGAAAAAAACCAGAAAAGGAATGAAAGGGTGTAGGACTTGTCTGGAAAATACACAGGAATTATAATAAATGAAAAGATGAAGGATGATATTACATCACTGAATATCAATGTTTACATTCCTGTCTTTCTTACAACAATAAAATTTCCAGGAACTTTTAGAAAAATCGTAGATTTTCACTACATTGAAAAAATTAAATTACTCTCAAATAATGGGCTTTTAAAAATCCTGTTCAGTATATCCAGACTGTCTTCTTCTTCCCCAAGGTTATTAGCTTGCTGCAAACCTCCACCAATGCAGTTAGCATAATTACTGAGCAGTGTTATTTTTAAGCTTCTGCTTTCAAAGTGACCATATATATGTAGAATGTTGCACCTGGAACTCTGTGAGCAAAATAGGAAAAACAAGGCAAGCCCACAGTATTTTACATTAAAACATTTCATTCAACCAAATTTCTGTCTCCCCAAGTTGCTTCTGTGTGTTCTTTTTTTTTTTTTTCCAATTTTTTTGAAGAGGTAAGTTAATTTCATTAATAGTAATGATGTAGATGTTCTTTCTCCTCCCACTCTTCCATTATCATTCTTTTGAATACAGATGCACCAGTTACTGTGAAGCAGCGGGTCTTCCCCAAACTTTTCTGGAATTTCACTCAACTGTAGCTCCATAAACTTATACTCCATAAGGCAAAGCAAAGTGCTGAGCATCTTTCATTATGATCCCATTACTTTCTCTCCCAGTACTTGTTCACAGGAGACAAAACCGACCCCATTTAACGTTTTGGGGGGCTGCAAAGCTATTATCCTTGCTAAACATTCAGCAAACATGTAATTTACTTGGCAGCATTAGACAGAGTTCAAGCTCTTGCTTGGCATGCAGTTAGCATCCCCAGCCTGTGACATTTCCATGCAAAGCAGGCTTCCTGAGAAGTAAACTAATGCTAATCAATAGATCTGACTCAGTGAAAAGCCTTAGACTGATAAAAGAAGGCATCAAACATGAAGACAGATCATTACCTCGTCTAGCAGCTGTCTGTCATTTCTAGTGAGGTGCAAAACTTTTTCTGAAAACATCACTTTAACTCAGTTCAAACTGAAAGACCATTTCAAATGCAAGCTAGGTGGGTTCAGTGCCAGTGTTTTACTAAAATTGGTCAGATCTCATTTTGCGACTACCAGAAACCATTGCTATTAGCACTGCTCAAAATACATCCACAAAGGCTGCTTAAGTCTCTACAGAGAGACATTTGGATACCCTCTTTAAAGTCAGGTACTTTAAAGGTTAAAATAATAATTTTTAAAAATCTGTAAAAAGGCAACGAGTTTCTTCCTGTATAAAAGGCTGTAGTTAAAACTGAAGAAGTTTTCTGCCTTTGCTCTGTAACAGGTGTTAACAGAGACAGCAGTTAACCCTTATGCCCACATTCATTCTTGACACAAGTATTTACTTCAGTGAGTTTTCTGGAGCACAGATTAATTCAGCTCCCGCTGTGAATAATAGCCTATCAACGGAATATTTAAGATATTTAAAAATTTTTTTAAAAATTGAAAGGAGCTACATTAACATTTGGAAGGAAGGGAAAAAAGCTTGCATGAAATCCTACCTCTTACAAAAGATTTATGTGCCAAAGTCATACTGAAAGCTCGTATCAAGAGAGAGTCATAGCTACCTTTGAAAACAGTACCAGTAAGTCTAATAAGCATGTTGAACACCCAGCTCTGCCACCTTCAGAAAGTCTTCTGGTAACCTTGTTTGTTATAACTTAAGACTCTGTGTCAGTTTACAAGCACCTTCACAGAAACAGCCAACCAAAACTGAAGTTTTGCAATATAAAAATGATGTGCAGTTCTCATGAGGGAGAATTTAATGTATATGTGCTTCAGACTGCAGTCAGCTTATTTTAATGAAGCCTTCCCTCTCAAAAGAAAACGTACACAAACCTCAAGATGTGTCATGATTTTTAGAATATGAGCACTGGAGGTCATGGATGTTGAAGTATGTACTTGTGAAGTACAGGCTGTTTTTGCAAATGCTCATACAGCAAGGATATTCTGTGTTCTTCCAAGGTCAGATATTTTTAACATCCCTACGCACGGAGCCCTGTTAAAACATTATAGTAGGTCACAAAAATAGGATCAAAAGTTAAGATGTGAATATTAAGGTTGCTGATGTCAGCTCAGATGTGGTCTTCTTTCCCTGTCACCTCCCATTTGTTCATGTCCTACCTAGTCCTGCTACCTTTCCCATGTGAATCTCTTGGCCTTAATGCAGATCAAGAGGCTTCACTCTCCTGCCCTCTGGACAATTTCTGTCTCTACAGCTCCCAGCCTCTGCTTTCCCTGCCCATCCGTCCCTGGGGAACCAGGCCCTGTGCTCCCCCAGTGCTCAGACAATGTCCCCTGTCCTCCTTTTCTCTGTCCAGCCTTCACTGCATTCCCCTAAAGCCAGCATCACCTCCAGTGCTGAGGTCCCGCTCACTCCCCCCCTACCACAGTATAGCTCCAGCCTCCCCCATGGCTCCTCAACAGACCCTGGCTTCTCCCTCCTTTTTCTGTCCTTTCCTTCAGCCAGTCCTCTTCTGACCTCCATCATGGGTTTTGCTCCCTTCCTGCTGTTGCTAAGGTCCCTTCTGTGCCACATCCTCAGCTCAGTCTTGTGCCTCACCTCTGCTTTCAGAGCAGCCTGCTGTCTCCCTTGCCAGGCACAGCCCGGGCTGCTGGTGAAAGGCTCTTTGAGCCTCTTTAGCTGCACTCCAGGACTGAGTGGGCAGCGTTACCAACTCACATCTGCCAGGTGTGGTAACAGGGGCAGATTTATGGCAGTGGCAAGTGACCTACCCTGCATGCCAAGTGCAGCAGCAGTCAGTTAGTTTTTAACTTTCTGCTAAAAATAATGGGACTGCAAGGTCTGTTTAAAGAGAAGAGGTTGTGCTATGGTGGGGTTTTTTGGGGTCTAAAAATATTCTGTAAACCCACTTTTTTAAAAAAAATGAGCTGGTTTTGTGATATTTTCAACATTTTAAAAAACTATCTGTAAGCAAAAATTAAAGCAGGCTTTTACAGTAGGAAATGTCAGACACCCTGAATATTAGTGCTATCGCGCCTGCCCATAATAATTTCCAAATCAAATTTAGATTCTGTGGTATATCTTTACCTAAACAGATTTCCATAACCACCAACCAGTAACTCTTCTTTTAATTTAGGAGTGCTGTTAGATGAATTTGTTCCCAGACTCAGACTATGAGGCTAGCCTCCCAAGAGACACTCCCACCTCTTCCTGGGGATAAACAAGCCAGCCCTGGGAACATGAAACAAACAGCAAGAAACACTATTTGACTTTTATAAATTTTAATAAACTAAAACACAGGACTGAAAGCTTGAGATCTTTTTTATTTACTATTACCCTGCAGTGAAAATGGGGGAGAAAGGAGGGGGTGTATTTTTTGCATATACTTTAAATATATAAATGTACCATTTTTGTCATTCAATACCCTTTCTATCTACCTATCCTTTTCCATTTACTTAGTTTTTTAAACAGTCTGACATTAGGCAAAAACTTAGTTTTCACTCTTTTTTTTTTTTATTAATTCTACGAGAGGAATATATCCACAGTAGGCTTCATAATCCTAGCAGATATTTTTCATGGCCATTCTTTGGTTTATGAATCAGGCAATTGGAAGTCACTTGTGTCACTGCCATTGCCATTTTGATCACCACATGTGAGAAGTAACTGTTCTACTTTAAAACTTGTTCTGGAGTCTGCCCTCAGCACTGCACATTGCTTTTTACTACTTCCTTTCTGCCATTTTTTAAAATATTATAAACATTAATCTCTATGCTTATACATATGTCAGCTAAGTAATCATTTTTTTACATTCCCAAATACTTAAGTTTACAAAGGATATTTGTAATTAAAAGGGCCATCTTAGCTCATTTTATCATTGTATCACTAATACTTATTTTTAATGTATTGTTGTGTTACACAAATGTGTATGTAATGTATGTATTGCTGGATGGGAGAGGCCAAAGGGGAACATGGGGGTACCTTAAATAAATATCTTGGAGACAGTAAAAGACAATAAATAACAAAAAAATCAAGTCTACATTGTTGAGAATGGATTTGTATCAGTTTTTGAAGTCCAGGGATTGCTCTGCTATATCATATATATGGGAAATGAGGGGTGCTGCAGATCACAGTCTCTCCTTTGACCTTCACCTTCCTGGGCTAAACTGTCAGAAAGGAAAACTGTGCAAATATAAATACCACTAGTAATGCAACAAAACCCAAAGAAAGTACTAACTACTCCAGAGTAGGCTGGGCTTCTGGTGACCCATATGGGAATTTGTTTTTTCCTGAAATGGGCTATCTCCAGCCATCTTTCACAGGCTCAAAAACCCAGGGAAGAATGAAGAGGAAGAGAAAGCTGCCATTCCAACATCAATACTTTAGCCGTGTTTTTCTCTCTTCATTCCCCCAGCTATCACTCCTCATTCACTCCACATGGTGGAAGAGAGTCTCAATTTCTTTGAATTTGTCTCCACTATTTTCAAAAGAGATGAGGGGCAGCAGAAGAAAGAAGAGAGAGAGGGAAGAAAAGAGAGAAGGAAAGAGACAGGGAGGACCATCAAGGTGAGTTACATTTCCACATCATTTATCCTACAAGAAAGCACATGCTTTAATCTACCCTGAGCCATACACAGGCATTGTCAGGGTTGCATTTTGTCTACAAAGCTAAAGAAGTAGCGAGTGTAAGATTATGCTGCTGTGTCAGTCTAGTTTGACCAGTTTCACAAGTTCGCTAGAAAAGGAAATGTGACATTTTCATTTAGAAGAACATGAGCGAAGTTTAGAAACATGGCTGGGCATGTTGGAGTAAATGGGACGGTGTTTTTCTGAGCAGGAGAGAGCCTTGTTTTACAATGAACTGGAGATTTTTACAACCAATGACAGATTTGCCTGAATTTAAAATCTGAATGCAGAGAAACTTCACTTAAGATAGTGAGAGACAAAGAAGAAAGAGATTTTGAGAGAAAAAGAAAAGCTGTATTTGCTGCTCCATCTCCCTGATCCCCCCAGCTCACAGGTACAGTCCCACAGCAGGTATGGATACACCCTGGCACTCGTGAGCAGATGCCATGTACCAGCACCTGCCTGGCACACGGCTCTGGGCCTCCCTCACGCTTTCTCCCTGTGGGTTTAAACCGGAGCGTGTCCGTACCGTGCCAGTTTTTAATCCGACTGCAGTATCCCAAAGACAGGAGTTTCAAAAGGACTTTCACGGGATAGAGTGTAGTGAGGGGAAGAGGAATGCACACCATGAACGTTCATGTGTGCTGCTGTTGTAAAGAACATCAGTTACCAGTAAGTAATGTCTGTTTTCAAACCCCGTAATTACATTCACAAAGGGCAAATGCAGGCTCCAGGAACAAGCCCCATTCACACTCACAAACCTTGTAGGGGTCTGGGAGCAAACCTGTTGACATTGAAGATGCAAAGAGTGGCCTTGGCACTGGAGGCAGGTTAAAACCATACCTGTTGACACCTGGGTTTAAGGAATTAAAAGGCCACTTTGCAGAGAAACTCTGAATGTGCTACAGGAGCACCCTGTCCAGCCTGCCTGGGAAACACCAGCAATAGGGGCCTGGATTCCTTCCAACTTCCAGAAAAGGTGACTGCAAAAGGAACATCACCTTCACAGTAAGATGAAATAAGAAAAAATTCTTGTGGATTGAAGGTCAGGCCAAAGAGCACGGAGGTAAGTTTATCCATCAGCCCACAATAAAACAATGTAACTTTTAAAATCTAGAAATGCCTGTCTCTTTCACATCATCTTGTCATCTGCTCCCTCAGTCCTGTGTGCTCACAGCCAAAATGTGATCCCTAGTTCAAAATCAAGTATCTGTCACAAAAAAAACAGAGGAAGGGTTTCCAGTGTTGGGTCTGTCCCGCCCTGAGTAACAGACTTCTTTGCTGGGATGTGTCCATAAACTCAGATATCTCTGCATATTAAAAGAACCAACCACTCCTCACAAATCAGGGAATCGTCTAAACACAGGATTTTAGGTTTCATGTCTGTTTGTGAAGCTGCATGGTTTAGAAGGGTTGCACAAAACTATACTGATTGAAAATGAAATCAGAACGAGACAACGGCACATGGTCTTAAAACCTATGCTGCTGCACAACCTTTGAGCTACTGAATCCACATTCTCCATAATGATCTTTAAAGCCTGGATGGAGGTAACCTGTTGATTTTTGACATTTATTGTTACACCTCCAGCTCTTAAGGCATAAAATGCTCCTAACAGAAAGGCTGTAAGATTGTTTGATCAAACAGCTATTCAGATTAAGTGAAAAAGATAGTGAATTCCCCTGAAGTGGGAACAGCTTTGTTAAGGTGCTCACTTGTAGTAGAAGAAGAGACAATTTGGAATTAGAAATGGTTTTGCCCTTCCCAAGACAAAGAAAACATCTACAGGATGTTCTCACAGCTGTATGAAACCAGAAACCTCAAGATCGAAAGGCATCACCAGTCTTTTACCTCAAATACCAAGAATCATAGCAGCCAGGGTCACTATCCTGGACTTGAACTTGCGAATTTTGGTGCTTAGTTTTTCTAAATGCAGAACACACTTAAATCTGCTATTTCTCTTCATGTAATACCTGGTTTAGGTATCTCACACACTCTGTAGCGTATGAAAATTATCTGTAGGGCAACCTAGCATCAGCAAGGTACTTTTGCTTATGTGAAGTAACACTAATGAAATTCTCAAATAGGGGTAAAATAAAGTTTTGGGGAGACAACATGTAGACAATGACTTCTGATAACAATGTGTTGAACCCTGAGCCTGACATTGCATGTGCCCCTTGAAAAACTTGGTCTCCAGCGATAAAATCAGTGTGCACTTACTACACAGAATCACTGCAGGGGAAGAGAGAAGATTATATATAAAAATGTATTTATTCATATTTAATCCACATCACTTCCCAAGGTACAATAAATTTTAACAGTTTGGGAATCAGATGCTATAGATAATAACATAATAATCAAGGACAGCAGAAAGGATGTCAGAAGTTGACCGGTTCTGAAATACTGAATGTTGCATTATGAACGGTTTCCAAAACTATTCTGTACAGATAGCTACACCTAATCTGCAGAAAAATTAAAGACTGCTATATTTTACAAACATTATTAGTTACAGATGAAACATACCTATGAAAAAAGTGTCAGCAACATGAATTGTGTAAATTAAAATGATCAGAAGATAAACATGATGGGAAAGACAGCTAAATAAGAGAAAGGTCAATGTGGCATAAGCGAAAATGGGTAAAAACTGCCAATACTGCCAATAATAGCTGTGCTTAAGCTGGAAGTGAGAAGTTCCTAAGTAATGGCATGACCCTCCAGGCAGGGAACTGAATGCAAGAAGGTCCCTGTTTGGAGAAAGAGCACTCAATGTGCTGTGCGCAGAACCAAGTAACAGATCTTGTGGTGATCTGTGATTACAGCATAAAGGTTCCTCATTGGTCCCAGCTGCAGAGCTATTCCATCACCAGGAGGTGTGCCTCTGTGTGTTGCTGACCTTGTCATGTTTATTTCAGAGCGCATATACAAGCAATAGCAAATTAACTGAGTTTCCTTGGTTTCTTTCTCTTCTTCTCTCTTATTTTTCCCTTCTTGTTAAGGGTGGGAAGGGAGGTAGAAGGGTACGAAGGCAGCAGAGAAAAGACAAGCTAGAAGATATTTTAAGCAAATGCAGAGACAGAAACCCTGAATTACAAGTATTAGTTCCAGTATAGAATATGGTTCCCTATATGTCTACAGACAATTTTTGTTTTCAAGGAATATCGAAGTGATACATGCAACTGTGTGTCCTTCTTCAAAGGCATGCTGCAGTCACAAATGGATCCTCTTACACAGCTGTGAACGGTGACAAGATCTGTGTTTCAGCCTTAGGCTAAAAACGGAATCTATTTCTACTGTATCAGTTTCCTTTTAAATATCAATAAATACCACAAGTCCTGGGTGACTTTCTTGCAAGACTTGATGTTTCTGCTTCTGTTCATCCATTTATGCTATTATATTTCAGGCTAAACATATTTTGTTAATTACGCAGCAGGATAGGATACGTCTTCCATTCACAAGCTTTTAATTAAAAAACAAACAATAGCAGCAATAGGTAGGTTTTTCTAGTCATTTAAGCCTTTAAGCTCGGTCATAGCCTGCCCACCAAATGATGCAATTATGTTTTATTTCCCTGCACCTACTTCTTCATTGCAAAAGAAAAGCTGATGATAGAGGTTTTTTTTTCATACACTGCTGAGGAAGGAGCAACTGTAAGGCCACAAAAAAAGAGTGCTGTCGTGGCTCAGAAGTGCACCAATGTGCTCGTCTGTTACACATCCCGGAGTTTAACTGTAAGAACAACCCATACAAACACGGGAACAACAAAATGCTGCTATAAAACATGTGACAAGCACTACCTTCTGCCTTGATGTAAACTGCAAACACATGGTCATTTTCTTACTGAAATCAGTTTTCATCACGCTACGTTTGGTGAGAATCCTCGGGCAGGCAGCACTCAGACATGACCACTGCCAGACCACATGGTCAGCTTATGGTAGGTCACAGAAAATTCCATAAAGCTCTGGGATGCACGCGCTGGTGTTGGCACATGGGGAAAGAGGTTTCACAGAAACATCTGCAAGGCCAGGGATGGTGACGAAGAATTATCCAATATTAAGACGCTATTGTACCTAGGTGCTCAACAGGAGACACACTATGTATTCCTCCACCACATGGGAAACAAAATTACCTGACAACTTCATCAATACCTCATCTTCTATCTCTCCTTCATTAGCAAGATCGGAGAACACATTTCACTGTGCCTTTCCACGTTCACATCTTCATTTCCACCCTCCACTTTTTCTAAGCAAACTTCTGCTGCTAGATCCCAACTCAAACTCTTCTGCCCAGAAAGCCCTTCAGGCTTCCCTGGAGCTCAAACTATTCCCAACCTCCCTCATCCACCCTGTCAGCCTTCCTCCTCAACCCTCCTCCTCCTGTGGCTTCCCATTATCCATCCCCTCCCAGTGATAAGCCCACCTCCAGTAACTTGTTCTGTGTGCTCCTGGGAGAGCTTCTTCTCATCTTCTGTCATCTCTCCAAGAGAGACCTGCGACTCTTGGACACAGCGTTTCACACCAAAGACTGATTCCTTGGGGAAAGCAATACCACTGAGCCAGGAAGACAAATGAGGTAAGGAGAAAGCACCCAGTATTTTTAGGGAAACACATCACTCTCAAACTGTATTTGTGTAAATCCTCCACTTTTCATAACAGACTCTCCGCAGAATACGGCATTTCACAGAGCACTTGAAATTTAATCCTTGGCACTGATAGCCAGGTAAAAGCCACTGTCAGAGCTGCTGCTCCCATTCCGGTCTCACCTTAAGGACAGAAGATAATGATAAATAAGGCACATGGACAAGCCCCCAACGGGAAAAACCTCTTGCACACATACGAAAAGATGTACTGGGAGCCACCAAGTCACTAAAAGGGAACAAAATAATACATTCTTTTAGGAAGCTATTTTCAGTGGTTTTTAAACTTCTTTATTAGTTAAATAGAGTATTTCAACATCTGCAGTGTATATTAATATAAATTCTATTTCAGTGGTAGGAAATTTCAGGACAATCTGAATTATTTGAATTCAGAAAAAAATTTTCATATCAACAGATTTTACCATGACTTCCTCTTGCATCCATTTACGTACCTCTAAAATATTGCTGTTTTAAACTCCTAAGTCCTGATATTGAAATGTTTAACAAAAACCCCCACTTCTACTGAATAAACATAAGAACTTATATCTCCGTATGAACTATGGCACTGCTTCCACAGTGCTATAATAATTAGAGTTAACATAATGAAAACCTAGTAAAAAGACTATAAATTCACCATATGAGCACATATGGATGTGAAAAAGGAAATCAAACAAGTTCTCTGAACTAAAATTAGAGTCAAAACAGAACAGTGTCCCACAGAAATAGCACAAGCCTAAAAAGTCTATATAAATTTACTATGCCAAATCCAATTTTATCCAACGTTCCGTTTCATCTATCCATATTTCCACAGTGTATTTAAGGTATTGAGAGCTTAACTGTTCATGTGAGTCTGGACTGCAGTTTAGCTACTTGAGATAGATTTTCATGTTTGAAGCAAACCAGAGCTGAGCTCATTGCACAGCTACAAAACCATGGAGCCCAGTCCACCAAGTCGTGAATGTGATCTTCCTATCCAAGCTTCTGCTCCTGATATTTTGCACTGTGTGCCCTATTTATGCTTGCTCTACAATGGAGTCCTCCATTCTGAGGGTTTCAACACAATGATTAATTTAAAGTATACTTCTGAAGAGGGACCTCATCATAAAAAAGGAGAGCAAAATGCATTTATTCTCTGTTATTGTATATGTATTAATTTAAATATTGTTTTAAAGCAATTCATCTGTGAAGATGAGCCACCTCTCGACTCAAATAAAGACATTTGTGAATGGTTCTCCTGTAGCCTCTGCAACTTTGGTTGTAAAAAACTTCGGTGTAAAAAGCTTGTGAAAGAGCTCTGAGCAGTTTTTATTTTGTTCTCTTTATGCTACATCCTCCATGTCCGTTTAACTTGCTGTGTCCTGCACCTTCTAATATATTCATCATATGCACGGAAGGAAGGTCACGTCAACCATTTATTGGGGAATCAAACCAAGCAGTAGCATGTGTCCATTTTGCTTCTGGACTGCATCAGGTGTTTGTTGCAACTGATGCCAATCATTACATCAGGACTCTGTTAAATTCTCAGGCACCTCTTCTGTGGGATAGAACCAATTTCTTCTGAGCTGTTTAATTACTTTGTGACTTCTGAGATTTAGCTTTTTTCCTTCTTTTTTCGGGAAGTCATCAAATAAACAGAAATGCTACACAACTACTGAGGCTGTTGCAAGAGAATGTGGTAGCCAAGGATGTGCTGGTTCTACTGACTGGGGAACCATGACAGGGAACAAGCCAGTTAATCACTCCTGCCTGCATCTTTCCTTTTTATTGTCCAGATGTGTGGCAATCCTGCATTTCACAAAATATTCAGGTCCTTTTTAATATAAGAAAGAGCTGCTACGCCTAGGAGATGAGTGAATATTCCATCCCTCACCTATAAGGTCTTACTCGCTGGACAATTTTACAGTGTTTCAGCTCTTACGCGGCTCTGCTGTGCGCAAGCTCCTCCGTCATCTTTCTATTCCTGTTCTCTCTCTGAACTTCTTTTCTTCTGCTGCGTCTCCTGTTTTCAGCAATCCTCCTCTCAGACCTTCCAGGCTCAGTGACAGATTTTGTGCACAAAAGGCTGTAAATTTTTAGGGCAGGAATTATCTCACTACTTTTGTTAGTTAGCAAGCTATGTACCCTTGATAGGGGATGAAAGTGCAACCTACTATATGGTTTTAAATAACCACTATACTCATAAATTATTTGTAACAGCAATAATACGCCTACACCAAAAAGCAGTAGGATCACATACAGTCATGGTCTCTCACAGTCGTCGGTGCCATCTGGAGCTCCAAGAGGCTAACTCTGCTCGGCAGTCTGTGCGCAACGAGTTGCACGACAGGCAGAAAAATATTCCAGGACTTCACAGTTCCTCCCCAAGTAACAAATTAATAATGATCTTCCACCCATGGTTAGCACTTCAACTGCGAACACACTGCTGTTGACGAAGGCACAACAGGTCCGTTGGGAGGAGAGCAAGCGGCTTTGTCCCCGGCACAATGCCCTACAGCCGCCACACATGCCCCTCACTCAAGTTGTGTGTGCTCTGTCATTATCCTTGCTGCCAGCTCCAGTGGGACTGCTCAGAGGCTACGGCAACTCTCCAAGGTCCACAGGCCTCCAGGAGGGGACAGGCCACCTTCTGATCCACAGCCGGGATGAATGGATTAGCGGCGAGCCGAGCCAGCTGCCACAAGCTTTATCAGTACGCAGCCCCGACAGATGGGAGCCCACTGGAGAAGCCTCCTGCTGCAGCCCGCGTGGCCCTCACGCCGGCCTTCTGCTCACCCCGCGCTCACTGACACGGAAGCGGACACAGAACATGCACAAGGGGCAAAATCACATTTAAAAATACACGCGTCCCGTTTGGGACTCTGCTCAGGTTAAGCAACAGCAAGCGAGCTGCTCTGGGAGCACAACCTGGTTCACTGCAGTGAAGCTACTTGTGGTAAAATGCTTCATTTTGGTTTGGATTTGCAGTTGGTAGGATTTCTGACACATGATGTTTGTTTCCACCAGAACTGAATTACGTGCTGACATTAAAACTGGATCAGGACTGTAGTAAGAGATACACCAAAGATTGAAGAGACTATTAACTGTAGAGATGAATTCAAACTAATTGACTTTCTCCTGAGCTATCTATCCATATAAAAGTCATACATATCAGAAAAAAGGCATACCCCAACTCAATCCAGTGGAAACTGGGGCTTCCATGTTTCAGACAAGGCAGGTAATGTCAATTTGACTTTTAAGTCATGAACCTTGCACTTGCTCCAGAAATATTCGATATATTATCTGAGGCAAAGGGTTGCAACAGCATCAAAAACATTGACAGTTTTTATTGTCGCAATCAAAAATCTTTTAAAATCATAGAACCAGAAAATTGTTGAAAAAGGGAAAACACCTATCTAATTGCTGCCAGAAAAAAAGACACTTTACTTTTGACCACACCACACTGAAGTATGAAGTGCTACACTTACGAACAGCAGTAAAAAGAAAAGGAAACCCTATTGCTTCTATTAAAGAAAGAGCCTCTCTTAACAGATCATTACACAGCCAGATAAAAGCTCCGTGGAGTCAATGGCCGCCTTTGCATTCATTGGAAGGGACTTCGTACGAGACTTTACATATCAATACACATAGTTTCTCTCATATTACATCTCACAAGTCACTTAATCTTCTCTGAGCACAAATGTGAACAATATTTATAAAGAAATGCTACAGTTTGCCAGTCTTGTGTGTAAAAGTCTCAATTTTCCCTGTGTCTTGCTTCTTGAAAGGCATCTCACATAAACCTCTACGTCTGAAGCTGTTTTGCTGAAAGACAAAATTTTGCGACTCAAAAAAGCTGCCTATCTCTGAGCAAACAAAGTATCTAGAATTCTATTTGCACAAGCTATGCTTGTGCACTGTGGAGAGTACAAACCTTAATTTATGATCTTATAGGTAATTTCCTTTTAGAACTCAAAACCAACTTTATAACAACCAAGAATCATTTATATCAGCATTCTTGATTTATGCTAGTAATCTCAAAAATATAGTCCTAAACCAGTTAATCCAGCTTTAAACTGATTTCACAACTTCCTTAATTTCAAAACATATTTAGTGCACAAAAGTGAAAATATAACATTCAGAAAAAAGAAAGCTAGTAACAAGTACTGCAATGAAACTTGTTTGAACTTTCATTGAGCCAAGATGTCTACAAGAATTTATAAATCATACCTCCAGGTCAAAATTGGCTGTTTTATTTACATTTAAACACAGTGATTCTGGTACTCTAATATAAGTACATGCTGAGGACAACTTTTTTATGATCCATTTTCCAAAAATTAAATTAAAAACTGTCTTCAATATGTGAAAAATAAGACTGTATATTTAGGCAGTATCCAACAGTCTTAAGCAAAAGTGGCCAGTGCTTACTTCTAAAGACAAATTGACATTGCTTCAGCAAATTACATCAAAGTGTATACAAAAAACTTACCAAATATCTCCTGAAAAATAAAACCCATTTCTCATTAAGGATTTCCAGCAGGCATTAAGGCAAGATAAAAAGGTAAGGAGCTGACTGTCTCCAAGTCTTAAATCAGAAACAGCAAAATTCTTTATAGTATGCTCAAAATCAAAAGCAACACTTAAATAAAAATACAGGCATCTAAAGCATAAGTAAACAGTATTTGACAATAGTGTATTTATCAGAAGAAACAGTCTTTCAAAAAATGTTTTCAACAAAAAAATGTGTTAATCAGAAAAACAACCAACCAACGAACACAAGCTGAATGATGAATTCTCCCTGAACTTTGCATTGTCGTATTGCTGCAACATGGTCACTTCTGTATTAGGAAACACAAAGATACAGGTGCTGTCAAGATACTCTTGTTCTTTGTACTCTTATCAGTAAGCGAATTTGTTTTAAAAACTTAATTACTGAACGCCCCTTCCCTCCTCCCCGAACTCATAAAGACCATTTAGAGAAGGTAAACACTGATTAGAAAGTCCCACACTTACACTTGTGGGACTTCATCAGTTGAGCCCTAACCCCATGTTTCATAAACATATTTAGAAATTCTGTGTGTCATTTACAAATGTAGTTTCTGGTATGCAGCTGAACACCCATGACTAAGTGATTTCTGAAGAAATGTGTCATCTGTAGATTTCAGTCATTCACTTTTTAAATTCTACAACATAAAAGAATATTGAAGGAACTTATGAATACTTATGAATGCCAAGGAAATAACTTAAAATTGAAGGGTTTAGGGTTGGTGGGTTTCTTTAATAATTTGGAGGGGACAGGGGGCATTAAGTGCAGGAGACATCTGTACCTTCACATTTCAGGCCATGTAATGTTTGTTTGCCATACACTGACCTATTTAAGTCTGACGGCAGCACTAACAAATACGACCAACAAATTCAACAGAGGAGGAACAAACACCTTTCATGAGGAAACAAGAACAGAAGAACAACAAAAAAACCCAGTAGCTCTCATCCACTGAAACATCAAACATCCAGGGTTGACCAACGCAGTTGCATCACCTGCTGAAATACTGAAAGTCCAGATGTATTCTAATTTCCACTTGTTGCAGAAGCCTAATTAGTGTTGACAGACAACACCTCTCTGTGAAGGCTGCAGATAATCTTCAAAGACAAATGTATAGAAATAAAAACAAAAACACAGAAGAGATGAGTTTGGGCAAATACTGGAGCAGCTATCCAAAAAGTGCAGAGCAGGTGCAAGTAAGGCAACCGGTTTAACCAAGCTCAATCAATCTACAAAAAGACCTACACGATCTAGCTGCCTACAGTGGTCCTTGGTTCCATCACTCTTCTGCTACAACAGCCACTTCAACATGTCCAAATGTGACGTCCTCATGCTTGAGTGTCTAAATTGATCAAAACAGGCTTTTTGTATCATTTTAATAGACAAAGCTTGTGGAAGATCACAAGGAGGAATGGAAGCGAAATGTCAGAGAATGAAATTTCTTCAGGCAGCTCTAAAGCTGCTTTGTTGTGTGGCAACTTCATCAGATGTTCCCTCACAACCAGAACTGTACAACAAATGAGCAGTGGCAGCACATGTTCTCTCTCTCACTGTAAGTTCCCTGTGCCTTGTAACCACAGATATATACATGAGTCCATACATACGATCACAAAAAAGAACCCCTCAACCCCAACCACCTCAAAACTCTTCTTTGCGTTAAGAAGAGGTTGTAAAAGACTGAATGAAAATGCAAATACATAAGCAGAAGTTCAGCCACAGCTGAGATTACTGATGGAGAAAAGACAATGAATGGACAGAGAGAAAAGAAATGAGGCTGTGTCTAGTTGTTCTGCTTGGCAAGTTTTGGAATATTTCTTCCCATCAGCACCATATCCAGGTGTCCTGAGGCAGCAGAATGTTGCTGCTGATGTGAAGAAGCTTTATGTGCAGTCATTTGCCTTGCAGTGAACAATTTCCCAGCTGATTAAAATACTGTGACAATCTCAAAGCTTGCTAAAACCAGGGAAAGTAAACATATGGATTGCTTTACAGAAAAACTAGAATACTGACTGGGGGGGACACGCTCCTTTTGCCAAGGGTACTTTAATGCATCTGAACTACAGCTGCCACTATCATTAACAGCTGATGGGCATTAATGTAATCCAGGTGGTACATGGCACTCAGGGCAGGAAGCATATCCCTCTGCCTATTCCAAAGACAAAGAGAAGCCACCTAACTGAATGCAAGTGCTCAGCCCTGGAAAGCAAAGCACAGACACATGAGCAAGTTGCTGTGCACCAGGAGTCATTTACCCTCCTCTGTTGACAGCTACAGCAACGGTGCAGGGTACTAATGGCGATGTGTGTCAATGGACAGTAAGGACAGAGCTGGAAATCCCCCACAAGCTCATCCCTTCAGGTACAGTGGGGCGTGTGCCTGCAGGCGGGAGCAGGGAGGACACGGGTGCTGCAGAGGCCACTGCTCCTGCAGAACCCCTCGGGTGCTGTGTGCTGCTCACTGCACCTACCTGACTGTAGAAGCAACAGATTTGTGGTCCAAAAGCCTGTCTTAAAGTTTGTTAATTCCAAACAAATTACCAATGCAGAGAACAGAGGGGAGAAAAGAGTTTAAAGGAATAAAATAAGAATTTAAAAAAAGGTATGGGGTAGGCCAAAAGCAATGCCAGCAATTACTTAATAAAAATGAAATATTCAAAGTATGATGAGAAGAAAAACTTAGAAAAAAGCAAGGTGCACCAAAAAAATGTATGGTTTTGGTTTGCAGTGCAGATGTTTAGGATTTACAATCAATATGGTTTGCTTTTTCATGCTATAAAATGCATATATAATTATGCCCAAGATGTGTGTAAATGTTTAAATATTAAAACAAAGCAGATATTCTGGATGTTTGATGTTTGTTTTTAAAAAGAAAAAAAAATCTATTTTACAAGGACACAAGCATTAAAGTGAAATTAACATAAAACAAACAAACCAATGTAATAAAATAAAAAGCTCAAAACCAAGTTAACCAAGGTTGTTAATGTCAGTTCAATAGCAAAGATCCATGTTACCCAATGTTTAAGTATCAATTAAATGGGAAAAGACTGCCTTGCAATTACACTTCACAGATTTATTTCTGCTTCTTCTAGGATATATATATATTGTCTCTAGCAAACATGCACATTTCCTTACGTTTCTAAAGTTTCAATTTCCTTATCTAAACTGTCACACTACTCAGAAATTTGAGATTTCCTCCTTTTTGCCATTCATTTTTCTAAATATTTTGGAGAATGATAGCATGGATCTGCTAAGCCCTACCTACCTCTTCCAGTGGTAAATCTGTAACTACTGAAACCTTATGCTGAACTTCTCTATTTGAACAGGAGACAAAACTGTTGTCCACCTCTTCACTCTAAAAATACCCTGCAGCTTAAAATGTTGAAACACAAAAGGCACAACATGCATTAACACAAATTCACAGTGTTTTGCTGACCATAAAAAAAATGTCCTTGTATGGATGGAAAGGGAAGTCTGGAAAAAAATACTTGGTAAAGAGGGTTTTTTTTCATGCCCTCCCTCCAAGTAATTCTGCTTGAATGGAATTTACAGAGAGCCACAGTCTAAAAATACATAGGCTGAGAACAGCAAAGCAGCTACATGGATTACACTCAGCCCTTACAACCCTTTGTAGTTTCATGGGAAAGTCAACTCCTGGAGCACCGTCAATGGTACAGTTCTTTCTCATATATTGGAAACAAATAATTTGAGGAGAACAGGTAAAACGTACCAACAGCAGAAAAGCAAAGTCAAGTGTTGGCCACTGTACAGTGCCCACATAAAATATTCAGAGAGGGAAATGTCAGCATTAAAAAGTTCACCTAGAGTATACTATTATTTACTTATTTTTAATACAAATCCTTCTGCTTTTTAGCCTACAAGACATAAAGGAGATACAGCAGATAGGTATTTTATACTAACAATAGCAGGGGAAGACCAGCAGCCTGCATGCCACTGACACAGAACTATCTAGTTAAAGAAACATAAATTCTGATTTTTCCTAAACCTCCAAAGATTATGAAAAAGGAGGGTTTGGGGTGCTTGGCTTTTTTTTGCTTACTTTGTGTTGTCCCCCTCTTATTTCAGTGTCCTAGGTAAGTTTGCCTTATGGGCCCCTACACATAGGATTGTGTCACAATTCTTTACAAGGATTAAGGCACAGCATGGGAGGACTGCCTTTTAATTGAAACAAAACAGTGCCTACTATAACTTTTTTTCAAGAGGTCAATAGAGAGAAAAGGACTTTAGTAGCAATCCTGGCCTTTTCACCTTTCTATTTTCATAAACAAGTTCAACAGCAAAGTTATTTTAAACTGCCAGTGGAAATACAGATCCTGCTTACAACTGTGTAAGCATTCCCCTTTCCCTTTCCTGTTGATCATTGGGGTGTGAAGTTTTGGGAGGAGCTGGCTTTTCCGTTTAAACATGCTATCATCTAAATAGGTAGGTTTTTAAAGAGGTGAGTACCTAGTTTGATGTGAATGATTCTTTTCCTGGAACAGGAAGGTTTGAATTTGTTCAATACAGAGATGCAACCCAATTTAGGAAAGATGTTCTTGGACCCTTTCTTAGTTTACTTGCATAGACACACTACTACCCTGCTGAGCAAGAAAGGACATTCACACAAACCCTGCTTCAAGGCGAGGAAGATCTCTGAGCAGCACCAAGCTTGCAAATGTCAAGGCAGAGGTTCCTGATCCCCTTAAAGACAAATCAGCTCAAATCAGCTCTTCATCAGCCCAAACTGAAATCTGTGGTCAGATAAATGTAAACCATAGGCACCAGAAATGTATCTTTCAAGGTGTGATTCCTGTTAGTCTAAAGGCAAGAAGAACATCTTGCATAAAAGCATATTCCTCTCTCATGAACTGTATCAGAGCCATTGCAAAGTAGCCAGTTATTCAAGTCAGTCAGTCGCTCTTTTGCCTTCCTCTATGAAAACACTGAGACAAAGGTACCAAGCCTTCACTGGAACCACCAGCTCGGAAAACTTACAAGGAGGGGAGCAGGAAAACACGCCCGTGTTTCAGCGCACAGTCATAAGGCCTGTCCAAAATGGAATTACTAACACGGGTGATAATGAGCTCTCTACAAACAGAAACGTAAGAACTTCCATGTGAAATCCACTGCTAGGCCCAAGCAATCAGGCTCCTAATTCTCTTGACCATCAAAGCAAACTACTCAAGATCCCACCCTCTAGGTAACGTGTACTAGGAATCATCTGATGGGGCTCTGACAGCACAACTGCCCAGCATTTGTGTGAACACCTTGAAGGTAAGGACCACACAGCAGAGTAGAGTAGGAATCAGGCAGACCATGCAGGATTGCGGAAGACAATCAGAAGATGTATTTTCCCAGGATCGATCTTCTCTGAAAACATACCATAGTGTACTTTTATTGCTTATGCAAGGCAGTTCAGGAATGAGCTTAGTCATTTCAAGCTTCCCTGGAAAACAACAGTGTTTCTGGATTTTTGAAACAGTATTACCAGCCTTAGAAGATGTCAAAGGGAAATAGCTATCTGAAGTACAGAAGTACTAATAGCTTTCCTCCAGCTCCCACTCGGAATGCGTGAAAAGACACGCAGTAGACCTCAAGAATCCAAACAGTCCCCAGCTCTTTCCAAAAAGAAATGGCAATGTCTCTTCAAAAAAAAGACAATGGATTTTGTGCAACACTAACTGTGTGCAGACATTCAGAAATGCAGGAGTATGTAAATCAAGCACGCAGAAAAATCTTTATCAGGTGTGTCCTCACTGGAAATAGGAACACGCAAATGAAAAGCTCTGACAATTACCAGCCTGCTTGCAAGATGAGAAAAAGGAAGGAGTTACGAGTCACCCAAGTGTTCATAATAACCAGTACGTACAAGCATCAAGCACTCTATGAATACAAGAAAGCATCAGTACTGGATATTAAGTAAGCTAATGAAACTTTCAAATGCCTGGAAATTAAAACATAAAGGTTTTCAATGCAGATATTAAATCAGCATGTACAAATTTCTCCATCTCATTCTGCAATTCACGTAGAAAACCTTGCTCTTTTCCCTCCACCATCTGTCTAAAATTTAAATAAAACACTCAGCTCTAGAGATGTTCTTAAGTTCCAATGAGGCAGGTTTCAGCACTACATGAAATCAAATTAAGGGAAAAAATATATAAAAACTCAGTAACATTTTTTAGAGTCATTTTTTGTTGTGCCTTTTATACAAATAATTTCCTTTCCACAGATTTGGTCAGTAATACCTTTGAATGCTTGCAAGTGTAGTGCTTTTTTGAAAGCAACCTGAAAAATTAGGTTAACCTAGAAAGTGAGTTCCATCTGTCCTGGTTGTCATCAGTAAAAGATACCTATTCAGTTCCCTTCAAGCATATAATCTAGTACTCAGTCTAAAACAGGATTTTAAAGACTTCTCTTATCAGCTTTTAGCTTTACTTCAGTAAGAAGAAAATATACAACTTCAAGCTGGTGCTGTAGTAAAATCAGAGAACTGATTCCCCCACTCCCTGCCCCCCAAAAGAAGAATGGGTACAGATAATATAGGAGTTCAACGCAACAAGAGAGGTGGAGAGAACCTAAATACTTTGCAGTTACAACAATATTTACCACGAACACTTGAAAGAACCACACAGTGTGCAACTTGGGGATGGGAAAAAGGTGTTGTATGATTATTGCAGCCTAGGTTTGATACTTCAGTGTATACAAGATTCTGCTTATTAAAATAAATATCATTTCTCTGAATAGATTAATTTTTAAAAAAAATATATTTTGCATATGACAGTGTTATTTCAAAAATATGCTAATTTTATTGCAAACACAGCATATGAAACTTGGGAAAAAGAAATCTGGTCCAAACCCACAATATTTTTTCAGTTAGATGCATTTCTTCACAAAGTTTCCAGGATGGTGCAGTTATCTACTCAAGACTGTGAGAATGACAATTGCTCAAGCTTGCACTGAAACAGGTGTTATTCCCTACAATATCTACAGATTTCTTGGTTTTGTATGAACCTTTAGAAATTCAAGTATTTTCAAACTCCGTTAATTCTAGGATTTGACAAGTACCACACAAGGAGTGCAAAAAATAGCTTTCTAGTTCAAAAACCAAGGCAATATGAATAGCGTACTACATTCTGCTCCTCAATAGGTGATGTAAATTCTTTAACATCTCAACACTACTCACACATCTGGACAAATTCTGAAAAATATGAGAAAGTATAGAGTATACTCTACAGTTTTTACACATTCCAAGATTTTGGGAGGAGCCAACATTGCTATACATGCAACTGAACCCAAAGGTTTCACCTGCCAATATGCCTGCTTATAAAAATCAAGACTGAATGACCTGGAAATTAAAATGTACACAAGCAAAACAAAGCAGCATATCAATTCTTCAGTAAACTGCTTCTCAAAGTAAAGATCACTTGAAAGACTTGGTCATGCCTGTGACAGGAAGAAACATGTCACAATCTATCTAACAGCTTCATAAAGGTTTACTGCCAGGATCGAGCAGAGGTGCACCTCAGCAGGGGTGCTGGAGAGGGAGCAGCTCTCAGACCCCAGCCTGCAGGAGGAGGCTTCCTGCACTGTACCCAGCAGACAACCAGCCAGGAATAGAAAAGCCTCTGAGATTAGCTGGGGGAGGGCATATTGCAATCCTGAACCTCTCAGATCTGAGCAGCCCTCCTGAAAGAACTTCGTTTCCTTCTTCACTTGAAGTCTCAGCCCCAACTCCAACCGCAGTCCTTCAGTGACTACACTGATTCTGCCACTCGCTGAAGCATAATTTTCTTTAGACAATGACCAATAATCACCTTGCCAGCTCACCTGAATTTACAATTGTACAGTAAGAAGGTAAAACAGAATAACAGAAGTTATTTAAAAAAACCACAAACCAAACAGGTAGGATGAGAAGACAGTGTTTGACCAGTGCAAGACTGCAGGACAGCTACCACTAATGCACTTCAGCTAATGAAATTATCAAACAACATGGCTGAGTTTACTCAAATTTAATGGTAGTTACAGTATATGTTATAGAATTGTCAAATCAACAAAATGACTGGGTTTGTCCCCCAAATGTTTTCTCTGTTTTGTAACACATCATTTAGGGCTTGATATTTACTTCTTGTTTCTTTCAGAGCACAGAATGTGTAATTCACTTTCTGCTATTCTACTCATTTAATGTGGACTGAAACACAACTAGGATTCTTTACTGCTGTAGGTTCCCAAGAAATGCTCCAGTATGAGAAAATTAGTCAAATTCCCAGCTATTATAAACTGACTTTTACTCATGTGAACTAAGCAACTACTAACATACGAGTTAATATGAGCATACCAAACTTTACTTAGGGAAGAGAAATGGGCTATTATAATTGTATTTGATTCCCATTCACTTACCAGATCCACTCTGGAAAATGAAATAAACCATGCCAAAAGACATTAATTCCCTGCAATGAATCAGAAGTACTTTACAGAAGCAGCGTAAAGAGAAATAGCTATTGTTCTTATTTTATTTCCAATCCCCTCATGCTCCTTACTGTTATGAGGATCAAATTCAAATACACCAAGCAGCTATTTTGAATGTTTGCAGCCCTAGTGAAACAGAATATGAGCACACTGCAGCTACATTCTAACTTGCCTGCCTGCCATCCACCCGTCATTTGGATGGGTAATTTCTCCCCTCGGGACCATATGCGGTGCTTAAAGCTGAGTCAGTTTGCCGTATGGCATTATTCTATAAAAGCAAGACGGCTTTGCTGGAATCTGACCTAGGAGGGTAAAGGCTTCTACGTACTTGGCTCAGTAGTTGCTAGACATGTTAAAGAAACAAAAAGATTTCAAATGTTCGTGTAATCCACTTGTTTTACAGGGCATTTTTCCTATCAACAAGTACAGGCTTTACACCATTATGAAGCAGAGTTGTGAACATTACTCTTGTTATTACCTACACCAAATTGCACACAAGAAATTAAAAAATACAGAATGAACAAAACAATTACATTGCACTGAATTATTGATCTACAGACGAATTATAAATCCACCGAATATTCTATCTACTGAATTATACAGATCTGTTTTATACTTTTGTTTCATAATTCGCACTTGCCATCTCTGTTCTACTGCACTTCTTCTCAAACATTTTACATGAATAATTTGGAGAACACTGGACATCAAAGGCTTCTAATAAATGGCTAGTGGATGCAGGACTAGCATATTAGAAATGTTTACTAATATTACACACACACACACACTTTTGTTTCACTGCAGCTACCATTTCAGCGTTTTACTGAGTAGTAGGAAAGTAATTAGTTCAAAAGGCTGTAGACAGTATCACTCTGTTTTTAAACTGTATCTTTCTTGAGCATGATACAATAAAAGCAATACGAGGAAAAAAAACCCCACCACATAAGCAGGAGGGTTCCTTTTCATGTTTACTCTTGATTTGTTTTCTGTTGCAAATGCTGCTAACGCTGTTCAAGATCAACAGAAACAAAAAAATATTAGAAAAAGCCTTCTTTAGAGATGCTGGTAATTCTGCTGATGTGCATTTTTCAATCTGCATAGAAAACACAGTTTACAAGCACATCAGACATCACAGGCAACACTGGCTTGCTAAGATGATAACAATAAGAAGCCATGTATCATTACCCAATTCTTTCCGGCCCCTTCTTTTTTAAAAGTTTTACTATGTACATGAGAAAAGGAAAAGAGGAAGATTATAATGTATTTGTTGATGTAGACCTCTGCTGTATTTCCACAGTCCAGACAAATGGTGCTCAGAAGGGGTCCAGCCAAAATGGAACATGTGCGTGTAGTACAACCCACTGGCCTTGACCATGGGTATTAAAATATTCATATCTCCTTTCAATGTCACTTGCATACAAACAGCTTTTCCTCCTCCTTTAAAACATTAACCTCTGCTCTCCCAGGTGATACCAACTGGTCACAGAATTAGTACTGCCTTTCCATACAAAACCACCACCGAGCTAAGTAGGGAAGAGTCTGTCAGGCACCCGCTTCTGTCTCCTCTGAACTCAGGTATGTATTAATTACAGCCTACCCACTCCACCAATACATGGGTCAAAACAAATAGGTGGGGGTGAAAGTGTAAAGATCTGCCCAGGAACTAAAGGAAAGCAGCAGTACCCCCTCGAACTTCATCCCTGGGGTAGCCTCCCTCCCTCTCCCTGCTGTCCTCCTGCCATGGTATTCACTACCAAGGCTCTTTGCTAAAAGAAGCTTCATCTTCTTCACAGAACCTTTTATTTTAAAATGCGAGGCTCCATAATTCCTCCTTTGTGGCACACAGAGGAATATCAATAATAAGCTGAGGATTCATATGGCTTTATCATTACAGGGCAATGTAAGATAAAACACCCAGAACAGTCAAAACAAAACAAGAAACCTCCTACTGTAGTGAATCTAAAGTGTTTTGATCAGGAAGTTATCCAGATTAGGTATTTATGTTTTTAACAAGGAACAGACAGAACTATATTCATAAAAGAGTTTAAAGCCCAGAACGATGCACACTCATGCTCACTGCTTGGGGTGAGGGGGGTGGAGGGGACATGACATCAAACCAATGAACATTCCCTCACTCTGCAAACAACCAACATATAACCAACCCACCCCCAAAACCAAGCCCCACAAGACAGACACTATCAGCCCCTTAAATAAATAGGAGTATTTTGGCAGATGGGTGTCCACTGGGAAATCACATCTGTATAAGCCCAGAAAAATATGGTTGCAAAGTATTTACCAGGAAAATTCTGTCCAAAAGCCAGCTGAAGCTTAAGTCTGGCTGTGACACAGCTACCCCATGGAGGCAGACAGTGGAAGGAAATGGCCTCTTTAATGCTTTCACCACCACTACCCATGGAAAGAGATACAAGGAGCATCACTTCTGCATTTTGGTTTTTCTCAAGCATAATTGTCACAGTGATGGATGCATCCAAAACATACATAAACCAATTTCAGCATCGAGAGCATAATGCTCTCCCACAGCCATGCAGCAAGCCAGTTGCTATGCTGGAAGCAGCACTCAGGTTCGTAGGACCATTAGACAGAGCTCTCTTACTATAAAAGCCTGCAAATAAATGTAGGCTAAAATAAACAGCAAGTCAGATGTTTTATCTGGGGACGCTACCTCATTAAAGGCTATATATGACAACTCCAATTCAATTTGAAGTAACCTTATGAGGGAAGACATCTCCCCCCCAACCGGAATTAGATCCACTTGATCATTTTAATTATACTGCATTGCTCTTTTCAAAAGAGTCCTGCGAGCCTTCATAGGCTGCTGTGCTCCCCTTTGAAATTAACAAATTAGGCTTGGTAATTAGAGAGTCAAAATGGTGTGTTATATTGTTTGGGGTGACAAGGGATTTAAGTGTGTTTCATTTTAAGCCGTTTTCAAAGTTTGAAGGTAAAATACTATTACTAATCATGTATGTTCCCATTTTCCACCTATGCTGATTAATATCTACACAGTGCACTGAGATAAATTTCTTTGCATCTTAATTAAGAACATTTCAAGGCAGATTCCTCAAAGTTCTGTTCTTTTGAATGAAGCTGTAAATATCTTTTAAATGCTATTTACCACCACCACAAGGAAAAAAAAAAAAAACAAACCCACACCAGAAAAAATGAACCCACAAAGAAAAAGCTTCTAGGGTATAATAGTACATGCTAATTTATTCCAGAAATTATAAATTACTATTTTGCTCTCCTTAATGGACCTGTCATCAAATCTTAGAATGTCACTGAAGCCTGATACATCAATTCAAGGATACAGCTGAGTCACCCTTCCTTCTGAGAACAGGCCTGTGCACTTGCTCATCGTCAAATAAAAACTTTAATAATTTACATCTCAGTTTGCATTGGTTAACATTATGCTTCAAGCCCTGAATTGATTATTCTTAACCTCACTGCCTCGGCAGAAGGTCTGCTGTGATGCATCGCTTCAGGGCCTGATGTCCATCCAGATTTACTGGACAACGCCAACATCAGTTCTGAGCAAAGTATGCCAGAACTTGTGGAAGGTTGTCCTGAGAAGCCATGACAGGACATTTATAGCATTGCATCTTTCATCTCAGGCTCTCAAGCCTCTTTACATGCAGAACAACTCAGGGCTAGTTAATTAGTTCTGTATGATATACAGGGATAAACATTTGGCAGGCTCGGTCACTGAGTAGGGCACAAACCCAGAATTGAAGAAACCCTGATGCCTCCCCCACCACTGTTCTTCTGCAGCAAGCGATGTACAGGTTATGTTTTGATATTACAGAATTTTCACTTGCATCAAATCCAGCGCTGATGTTTTATTCCCATTTTCAATGTTTGTTTTTCAGCAAAGCCACTGACTTTCTAACAGTGCTCAGAATAGATGTAATATGGCAGGATTTCTCACAAAACTTACAAAACCTGAAGCATAAGGTATTTTAATTCTATTCAAAGTTTTAAAGCACAGAGTATATAGACTTTCTTCCCCCGAAGTACTCTTCTAAGCTGGCATTGTATAACAGTAGGTGAAAATGTCAGACAGAAGGAGGGAACTTCATTCCCATATATAGGATCAAAGAACATAAAACATAGAAGACAATAAAAAGAAAGCAAGCAAGAAAAAGGGGTATTAAAAGGGTATGATGAATGGCATATACACCCTTGTGATAATTCCTTTCCTGCTTTATTGCTCGGTAATGATCATACAATACTATACTTCATTGATCACTGCTTGAAATCTAAGCTTCATTTCCTTCACACACGTTAAACACCTTTGACTCGAATTCACTTCATGTAACTTTTCAGTACTTTCTTTTTAGTGTAAAGAGAAACTGAATATAAATACTGAATGAAGGAAAAAAAAAATCATTCTACATTATTGTTCTCTGTCATCTATAGAGCCAGGAGATGTCTTTGAGGTTCAAACGTGTCAGTGGCAAAGCAGGGCACCACATCAAGGCACTCTATATATTAAGAGTGTGCCTCGGGCTAGTGATTGAAAACCCATTTTGACCACGAGCTGCAAAGACTGAATGCAGATTTCCCCGCAGCCAAATCATTCACTGTCTGGACAGGAAGGAGGGAAGCTCCCGTATGGTCACTCCTACGAGCAATCAGACCTCAGGGGCAGGCCAGCGCTAGGGCTGGTCCCACCAGCTGCTCCACATCCTCTTCACCCACAGGGCTCACCAGTGGATGAAGTCCCCCACAAGTAGCTCAAGTACCTGTAGTATGTACAAGGCAACATGTATGTATGTGTGCAGACACTTATTACAGACCACTACCTAATGCTTTTTGACTACACACGTGTTTTCAGACGCCACATGAACAAATAAGGATGCTGGGAGCTCCTTTTACACAGATAAACTCCAGCTGGAAGGACATAATTTATGAGCAGTTCCTCACTGCATACACTTCCCTTTTAATCAACCGCTAATGGTCACTGCGGTGCTCCCCTTGGACAGCCCCATCTCCTGCTCACTGTGGAGCACAATGGCTCCAAACACAGGAAGGCATATAATGAATCAACACACCACTAACAGCTAATATTCTTTTGGCAGTTTAATCCTTTATCGTGATGAATTCTGTACCACAAAAACATTGGGGGGAAACTACATTAATTAAATAACTGAATGCATTTTGCTTATATTGTGGTTTCAACATTCAGATTTACTTGACCAAACAAAGTGCAAATATCTAGAGTCTTAGAATTAATATATATGTATATGAAAGAACAGATGGCACTTAAACCTGAAGTCCCTAAAAATCCTTTTCACTAAGTTTCTATCCAGGAAAAAAGGCATACTGGATGAGGATTGACAAAAGGCAAAACAAGGCTTTTAAGATACAATACGAAGACCACCTAGTTAAGCAAACAAAACCACAAATATTAAGGGGTTATGGTCCTGTGATTAAGGCGTTTGACCAGAAGGCAGAATATCTGGATACAATTCCACCTCTGCCTCTCACTTCCTCCATGACCTTGGGCAAATCAATTCATCTTTCTGTGCCATAGAAACTCAGCAGGGATAGTAATAATACAACTTCCTACCTCCCTGGACTGTTGTGAGAAGAAATTTGCTGATGTTTGTGAGGTCAGCACACTCCCTCTTAGGTCATATAGATTGACTCTGTTTTGTTTATATCATCAGAGTACTACAGCAGCAACCCAACACTGTGTAATTCCAAACAGCAAGGCAACTATTTCTGCAGATTGTTTTATGCACTAAAAACCACAAAATTCTTATGACACCCGAATTCTCCATGTGACAGTGTACACTAAGGGTGTATTATGGACTTTGCAGCTCATGACCACCAACCACCTAGTAAGAGTTGAAAGAGTCAGGAAATTCTAAGCCCTTATCACATATCTGTGTGTGAAAGATTCCAGTGTCCTTCAATTTTGAACATTACTGTCCAATACAGAGAAGTATAGGGCTGGAAAGTCCCTTAAAATACTCCTTCTAGGAAGAGCACCAACTGCGTGCAGCTCTTAAATTCAAAGCACTGGTTCAATACATGTGAGTGCAGGCAAAATGCATTGTACTGCTCTCAATTCCAGACTACCTTGTGCCTTATATATGTGATTAAATGAGTCCTAGAGATTTATTGTTTTGAAAAAAAAAAAGGCAAATACTATATTCTGTGTAAAGTTTGAGAACAAAATAGCTAGACAAGAAAAATAAGTGGTCTGTCTAGTCAAAACAACACTTGATATTTTTATAAATATTTCTTTTATTGCATACTTCAAAGAAAAAGAAAATTTTAATTTTAAACAGACTGGACAGGTGAGTATTAATGGAATTCTTGAATGAAAGAACAGAAGAAAAGTGGTGAGGATGCCTTAAGGTCAGCTTTCTGTATCTTGTATTTTCAAGCCAGTTTGGCCTGTTAATATTATTCAAAACCTTCAGGTTTGTTTAATTTTCAGCCATCTGCCAAAGTGCTCAAAGAGATCCAGAAAGCAGTCATGAGCCAACTCAGCATGCTACAGAAACTCCCCCAACTCAAGGTCTGAAGGCTATGTAATGGGGCATTGCACTACCTTGTTGCTCTGCAACCTTTGCCCTAAGCCACAGCAATTTTCTAATACCTACAACACAAGTTGCTACAGAAGAGCAAATGTAGCTATATAGACCCCCTTGCTCAACTCTTGCAGCAAAAAAGCTGTACTAAAGTGTCATCAACCACTTGCACTTTTTTATGATAACTTTCATCATCCAGTAACAAAAAGTAGTAAGAGAGCTCTACAGCTGTGCTGTATCACTAAACTGAATTTCCTAGTAGTGGCAGAGGTCTGTAACAGCCATGTTTTCATTTTAAATTAAGTTTAAAATATTTTAAATCAGTCACAAAAGCTGCACTCAGCATGAAATAAATTAGAATGTTTCAAAAATTTGGGACCAATTTTAATACAACTTCTGGGTTCTTCCTAGCTCTCAGCCACAAGATTAGCCACTCATCAGGAAACATTTTCAAGTATTTTCTTGCCCTTCCATGGCTGAAAACAAGAATAGGAGATGAGGAGAAATAAAAGGAATTTAAAGCTGTTGAAAACTAATGTCTACCACATGAGGCACAAAATAAGCATGCCATTGTATATTTGATGAAAAAATAACTGTTATGAAATATTCATTTGAAAAGTGATTAAGCTTTGCAATTGAAAAGCTAACCCTTCACAACACGAAATAATCATGCAGCTTGGGAATGAACACATCCTGTGTCCTCTGGTGCTCATTATAATATATGCAACATCTCTACCCCACTACTTTGGTTGCTTAGATATTTTCCTTTTTTTTTTTTTGTTTTTTTTTTTAAATTTGAAATAAAAGATCACTAGACTTGTTTCTTACAAGCCGGCTTCAAACCCAGAGAACCAGATTTACCATTCCCATACATTTCCAGGCAAGGAACAGTAGGTAACACTTTCTCTGAATTACCTGCGGGGGGAGAAGGAAGCTCTCCAGGCCCCAGCACAGGGGCCCCCAGGACCCAGTGCAGAATCCCACCTCCTGCTATGCAGCAGGAAGAAGCTTCTTTCTTCAAAGCTATTAACAAATTTACTCACCAGCACAACGCATGATGTCTCTCCTACGGGTTAAAATGAACAACCTTTCATACAGAATATGCAACCTATTCCCTAAACTATGAGGGATTAATCCACCGAGCAAAAGAAATGTTTTACAATCCCATTTATTTTAACTATATTTCTTCAGGGATATTTAACTTTACATATGAAAGCTATACTTTATACATGGTATACATGCAGGCGCATTATTTATTTACAAATCCCAGGCACAGAAATCATGAGTCCGAAATTTTCCTTACAATGAGTTTCATAATTAGCCCTTCCACAGTCAAGGCACATACAGAGATCAGGGATTATTCATTAGAGGAAGGAATTAGCAGGATTTTAGGCTTCAATGGCCTGTACAGACTATTAGCTTACATTTGGCTATTAGGCGGGTAAGCAGAGTGGTCTCTAAAGCGTCAGCAACAGATAACAATAAATTCTCCAAATGAGACTTAACACCTGCTTTTCTAATCTTGAAGGGAAGTTCTAAGACAGTTTGGTGGTGGCACAGCACCCTTCCAGCTGCACCGACTCCCAGTGATTGGCCAGCAGCACCCCGACAACTCCCTGCCACGGAAGCCAGAGGTCCTGGGATGAATGAATAAGGTAGGCAGCTGAGACCATGGCAACATCAGGCCCTGGCATCAAAAAACGCCCTCCAGATCTGCATGACAGCATGCAGGCTCCAACTGCTTCCCTCCGATAGAGGGGGTTTTGAAAATGAAACAAAAGGATGGCACACGGGGCTGGCTTATTTGAGGACTATCAGCTGGTCTGCTTCCATCCCTTCCGAGGTCTGGACCAGAGATGAGAGGAACATGGAGATTGTGAATGGCTGATGGATGCACAAGTGCAGGTGTGTCCTGTCTATGCATTTTATTTATTCTGAATGCCACCAGCACCCTCCACGTCCTGATAACACAAACCACCAACCTGGTAACACCAGCCTATCCTTTTAACACACTAATCTATTGCTTCAAAGTAGATGGGAAAAATGAAAAGAGTCTAAAGATGTTCTCTTCTTTTTTTCTTTTATTAAAGCTAATGCCCTCAAAGATGAAGGACAGAATAATGCCCTCACCAAAAACACAGTGCAAGACCCTCAGGACCACTTTGTTCAGCTACAGCCAGCAAGTAAATACTAGAAAAATAAGGACTTTTGATTTTAACTTTTCTCCCCACTCCTTTGCGTTTCCAAGGCACACAGAAATAACTGCATTAAATAGAGCTCCTAGGAACGGAAGTGCTGACAGATAAGCAGCATGAACCCAATCAGTGAAATGTCTCACAGCTTAGTACAACATTTCATCCTCACCTCGATCAGTAGAGTATTTTGACTGGAATAAAAAGCACCATCAAGAGTGTAACCCTAATTCACCACTACTGCAATTTTCTATCAGTGTAAGTTCAATGATTTCAAAGTAATTACATAGATGTAAAACAAGTATAACTGTGATAAATCAGTCTCAGAGCAAATTCAGAGGAATTCTTCCATGCACATGTACAAATAAAAATATTAAGACAAACCATTACAGGAATACACACACAATTACATGTAATTATAAATGTACATTCTACTAGATCCTTGAGTCCAATGATGAAATGGAGCTACATTCTGTTCCCAGATTGCTTCAACATCATTATTATACCATATACCTGTTTTAAGAGGAAAAAAAGAGTACAGATTTTTGCAATTTAACAAAGATGAAGACTAAGTAAACAAAATAATACAGTAAATAAAGAAGCAGAAGTTCAACAGATCCAACCTGTCCATGTTAATTTGTTACAGCAATAAGCTGATTTCCTACCTCCCATGAAAGGATTCAGAGGAAGCGGGAAAATGAAAGCTTTTCTGAATACAGACCAAACACCACCTTGCATGATAAAAAAATGTAATTACACACCAAAAAAAAAAAAGTTTGTGAAAATTCTGGATGAGAGCGAAAATTTCAAGGGGAACATGTGAGATACAGGGAAATGAAAAATCCGTAGTTTTGTTATTCTTTTCTGTCCTTGCTTTTAAAAACAAATTTGAGATCTTTTTTCATTAGCACTGTTTTTAGACCTATGGCATCACTCATCTCAGAACACTATTAATACAAATGAACATTGAGATTTTTCTTCCTCTGTCCTGGATTTTTACTCCAAAACTGTGAAGAAAGTGGCTGCTGGTAATAACAAGGGGCTTACCGCATGATTTTAAGAGGAGCAGACACCTGCACTGTGCAAATCTCTCCACTGCTTGTCAGTGCAGTTCAATCCATGACCCAAAACTCCTCTGCTAATTTCAACCTTGGACCTTACTTGAGCAACGAGTAATAATTTTCTGACATTTTTTTTGACAGGGACAAAAGGATTCCAGTAGATAGCAAGAAGCTCACTTCCACTTGAGAACTGATCAGACTATTTGAACTCAGTTCTTTAAAAGGTAACATTTCCTCATTATAGAAAAATCTCTGAACATCCCTTTTCAGATCACAACCAAATCATTAGGGCCTGCCACAAAGCCTATTAAAGTCAATGGAAGGCATTCAAAGACTTCAAAGGGCTTTGGATCCAGACCTTATGTAAAACATCCAGATGTGGCCCAGCGGCACCTTGCATTGAAGGGAATGCAGTGCCTGCCAGAGCCAGCAGCGTGGCTCCTCAGGACCTGGTGCAGACGGGAGAGCGCAGTGCTGAGCACCTGACACCAGGCTGTACCCCTGTTGGAGGGCTCTCTGTCAGGTTGGCCCACGGACCGAGTGCCCAGGAGCAGCTGCAGTGCATTAGGCAGGCTCCGGGGGCACATTTTTCAGTTTTGTTTCATCCAAAAGGAATCCAGCTCACTCCTTGCCTGCTGGGTAACGTGAATCAAATGGTAACAGGGCTCAACCCAGAGTGTCGCTTCAAAAGCCTTCGCCTGATATGAACCGAAATGCTCATCCAGCCCCACTCCAGCATGGGACGGCTTGAGCAGCCCCTGAAAGAGCAAGGCCAAGTTTCTGTAAAATAAGGTCTCTAAGAGGAATCAGTCTCCAGAAAAACTGCGGACGTCGGGGGCTGCAGCACAGCAAGTGCCCTCAGGAAGAGTTCAGTTTAGAGCCAGAACTACAGCTTTTGTTCAGTGCTCTGAACATCATTCTCATCATCTGTACTCAAGATGGATCCAGAGTTTTCACATATAATTAAAAATAATGAAATACTACTGTCCGAAAAATTCTAAATCTAGGACTAAAGGTAAGCCAGATTACTTTCTATGAGAAGCCAAGTTCAACTTTCAGAACTTTCCACAGTCTGATAATCGAAGATCAATGGCATCACTATGCTATTTCAGGCATGCACACAATTTTCTGTATTTTTTTGAATGGTTGACTAATAAATCATGCAAGTTCTCAACACTTCCTACTTAACTAAGAAGTGTCTTAGTGTAATTCAAATCACTGTTCATTGTTAATACTCACATTTAAAAAAAAAATGAAATAAAACAAAATAAAAAATACTTCCCCTCCCCCCCCCCAACAGTTCAGCAAGAACATAAACAAAATACTTCAGTGATGTCTTTCTCCAAACTGGCTCCAAACCAGTTTTGCCTTTCCAAAAAGCAGAATTTTGAAATTCCAGCTGAATTCCAGTTTTCAATGTGTAAATAGACAAACACCTGAAAATTTTAACATACTTTATACAAACTTAATTTTAGACCACAGAGAAGAGAAATCTAAAAAAGTCTTCCCTGCTGAAAGGAATTATACATATTCCACTGATCGGCCCTTCCCCAAGCTGAAACCACGGTTTCTAAAATTTACCGAAAGGAAATTTGTGATTAACTAGAATGTTTACTGATGTTCAACAATGGTTTAAGTAAATTAACCCAAGAGTAATAACTATTAATTATTTTCATAAAATATATTATTATGTTCTGTACTCTGAGCAATCACTTTCTAATTTGGGATGCAGTTCCTCTTCTGAGGTATAAAAGCAAACCTAACATAAAAAAAGGACATATTAGTGTTGTCTTTTTACTTGATAAGTGAATGAAATTAAAACACAATTTCATTATGGCAGTGCTACAGCAAACGAACACACCAAAAATCCACCAGAGCAAAACCGAAGAAGACACTTAACCTAGCTCTGAAAGGACGTATCAAACCAAAAATGACAGTGTTATATCACTATTATTGGTTTTAGAAACAAAGCTTTTAGGAGTAATTTCAGTTTTTAGTACATTACCCTAAATGATGGCATATGTAAAAGAGCACATGCAGAAATGTAGTTTGAAAAAGATTAAGAGATTATTTTAGAAGCAAATCACTCCATAAATAAAGCATAAAGGGAACACAGCATCATTCAGGAATGGACATCTGTCACCCAAGCAGATACCACATCACACATTTGCAGCGTAATTCTGCGAAGTGGAAAAACAAGACTTAAAAAAACACATAGTCTTACATGCATTACATTTATTTTTAAATTTCTAGTTACCATAAATATACAGACATCATCAAGAAGTATAAACACTACACAGAGAGGAAATGGTGAGAAATAAAATGAACAAAGAACAAAAGAAAAGAAAAAGTCACATGGAGTTGGAAAAATCCAGCCCTATCCTGAGTAATTCCAGTGCCGCTTTTCTTCTAGTGGGGGAGGGAATGAAGAGGGAAGAAAAGTCACATTCAATGTCATTATGACAGCGACCTCTTATTCAAAAACTATTATTTTTCCATCTTGAATAAGAGAGAACCAAGTGCTCTTCATAATCACATAAATGACCTACCACTCTCTAAGTGCTCTCTCTTAGATCAACAAAGAGCTATCGGAAGCAGAAAGTATTGCACACTACTCCCCTGTCATCTCAATCCAAGTCGTCTGCACAGCTCAACCTACCATAAGAGAGAAGGCCAAAAGCTTTAGGAAATAGACTTCTCAGACTACCCCTCCTCCTTGAAGCAATCCTTTTAGAATGTTGCAGTGTTAAAATTATAAAGGCACACAGAAAAATAATAGTTAAGAGCAGGAAAGGAGAAGCACGATGGGAGTTAACTTTTATTTTTCTAGGAGAAAGGACTCAATAGCTTTAAAATGGTGTTTTACAAGGGTGGGAGGAAAGATTTCAGTTGTCCTTAGAGGCAGACCATTCCCTAATGCCACATTTTCAGTCAACTTGTGCAACTAACTAACTTAACATAAAGGCTCTTATTGCAAGGTATGCCACACCAGAATGTAAACTGACCGACTCACACTTCTCCTCTCTCTGGGGGAAACAGAAGAGCCTGTCCTCATAAGGTCAATGGCAAGGCTAAGGATCTTTATTCCAAGAGAAGAGCTATTCGGGGGGTTGGAGGTGTTTGTGTTTATTGTGTTTTCTTTTGTTTTCAAGGACGAGGGGAGAAATCCCATTCATTTATTTGTCTTCAGGTTTTTTTCCTATGATTGAACCAGGAAAGTACCCAAAGAAAAAAAAAATGAAAACTGTATCATGCACAAGAAAACCGGGAAAAAAAACCCCAAACACCTCTTTTGGACTACAGTATTGCCAAACACACAAACATCTCCCAGAAATGCTTTGCTGCTATTTTGAAATCCAACTACAAATTATGTAAGTTTAATTAAAAAAGAAGGATCTGGTGCATGGAGCGACTTAGGAAGTCAGACCTCAAGTAACTCAGGGTGGGAGTAAGGGGGGTAGCCCACAACCCAGATATCCTACCCTTGTTAGTGCAACTGTCCCAAAACACTCCACAAACTGTTTCACCTGTGAGGAATGTGATGATCACATATGGCAGGATACTTTTTCCCCTTGACCCCCCAAACGCTTAAGTCAGGAGTGACGAAAGCTTACCTTTACCAGTCAGGTCAGCCTGAAATCCTGACTGTGCACGAACTTCCATTCATTCATCCAAACCACCTGAAAAGGTGCAAACCAAACTACTTCTAGTAGATGGATTTGCTGGAAATTCAAATCCTCTTAAAGAGAATGGGTGAACCACTTCTGACAAATGGCATTTGTTGAAATGCTCTGTGTTCACAGGCCGCAATAAACTCTGTGCAATAACTAAGAGCTGGGGAACAAGGACCATAGCAAGCACCGGGATGACTCAAAACTCCTTCAAAAACTAAACCCATATATTCACCACTACCATAAAGCAAAAAGACTAAGTTTACATTATCAGTAGGAGGAACCAACAGGCCATAATGCTTTCTTCTGTTTCTACCGAGAGAGAGTATAAGTCACAAAGGAAAAGCAAACACAAGAAAACCCTGAGAGAATCCTTGGATCTGACCGTCTCTCCATATTCTCCCTCTGTCATTTTTTTTTCCACTTCCTGCACAGCTAGCTGTATTGCTGACTGCAGAACACTTACTGAAGAATGCATAATTACATCTCTTTAACCCCTTGCTGTCTCAGTGTATATACTATGCTTGGATCTAGGGTTTTTAACATTCCCCTTCCCCCAGCAAAAAGAATGACGAGAATTTGCACAGGCTAATAACGCCCCAAAAATATAAAAATGCCATTGATATGGTACTATTGCTGAAGATTCCAACCCATACAAATGAGACTCTACATTACTTCACCACTAGCTGTGATCATGTATTCCTCCCCACTACATTTTGTTTCAGGCTGCTCAAGTATACACACAGTAGAGTCAATGAAATGCAGGAACATCACCAACAAAGGAACATTTTGGGCCCAGTAGCTTTTATTCACATGCTTTTCTACAAGAATTTTGCAGTGTGCAAGTGCAACAAACTCTTTCACTTCCATCATATCAATCCTTACTCTGGAAGAGCTTGAGAACCTACTCTTACACCAGTGACAGTAAGAACTTCCTGTGAATTTTATCCAATATTTAAAGCAATAAGCAACTCTTCAAATTAACAAGTAATTTTGAATTTTTATGGATTTGTTATGCAATCTCAGGCTAGAGTGCTTGTGCTTTGTAAAATTCAAGAACTAGCATACTCTGAAACAGTGCTTTCTCATATAAGCAGTACATATTTTTGTAGGTCCTAGCTGCTGCTAGTAACAAGGACAAGAATTTTTTTCAAATATCATTTCAGAAGTACCAGCTGTGGTGTTTCAATGGACAGCAGACCTAAACTAATAGGCACATGAGACCACAGTGGCAGTCAGATGAAAACAATGGAAAAGCAGAGATCCTGACCTAAAAAAGACTTAAACATAAGCTAATGAGAAGTTGGGTTTTTTTTTTCTCCAGTTTGTCTCTATTTCCAGCTAGTCAGAGGAATGGCTGATGGCTTAGGGCTCTGAATAAAGATACTACTAAGCTATGTAACACTGGTTTCTAAATGAATTTTTCTTCATTTATGTATGGTTTGCAAATATATTGTTTTCAGCAAGGCTTCCACCTGTGCTGAAGGATGCTATTATAGCTCAGCAGAAGGCTACAAATGTTACCAAGGAGAGCTGTATTTTCTGGTTGCTACAGGTAGCGCATACGCTGCTGTATACAAGTTTGCAGCCCAAGGGGCTCAAAACAGACACTGATACAGAGCAACAGGGTGGCAATTGGGTAGAACAGACATTAAGAATTACTCAGCCTAATCCAAGCTCACTGAAATCAGTGAAGAAACCCACTTCAGAAAAGTCTGAACTGAGTCCTCGAAGAATAAGGAGAAGTGGAAGCGTAGAGTGAGACTTACATTCATTTGGGACTACTGTAGCTGTTGTTCGCTGACTGACTTGGAAACAACCACTTGTATGGAAGAAATGCTACTGGTGTTTGAGTTTGGATTTTTCTTCCATGTGGTTGGTTTTCTTTTAAAAGGCTCTCTAGTCTTTTCTTCTAATTCCAAATCGAAGACTGGTATCAGCTACAAGAAACCAATATACTCTTTGACTCCCATGGCAAAAAAATGATAAAACATACAGAGCTTTCTGATCTTCTGTGTGCTCTTCTGTATCATGCATTATTATAGTTAAAGCTGAACTGGTTTTAGTTAAATTATTTTATGAAAATTGTCCTAGTTTGATGAAGTCAACAGAGATATGACAACTACAGCAACAAAAGGCCTACACAAAAGATTTTAAAAAGAACCGAGAAACTGAAAACACCAGGAATTCTGGAAAAACCTGCAGAAGGAATAATTTTAAGTTGTTCTGAATTCTGCAAATACAGCACTAAGAAGAACATTGAGTACCTAAATAATTAAAGTTTATCCTCTTTATTGAAACAGTCCATGTTTGAGAATTCATGTGAGTTTTAATGTTTAATTAAGGGATTTAAACCTCGTTTTAAGTGAAAACTCAGTGCAACCTTAACTATGACCCCACGAGGTCACCTCTTTAATATATTCATGTTGGGAGATCCAGGACCTGGCTTTTACATAAGTCAGTTACTACAAACACACAGTTCAAATATCAGTCACAAGCACGTGAAAAATCAATTTACAAGGAGATGAAAAAATAAATGTTCTAGGAGATAGGATATGCTAATGAAAATTAGTGTAGTGTGTTTGCTTTTTGTCCACATCCAGGTTTTAGTTTCACATCCAGCAACTGCTGAGACATGTTTATTTAGTGATTAAAAAAGAAAAAAAGATTAAGCAGCAACTTTTAAAAGCCCTGTGTAGATAAAGATACGCCTGTTTTATAAGCAATTAGTAATTTCTTATTCATGGAATATAAACTGTTTTGTCTAATTTTCCCAGAATTTGCAGATTTAAGGGGAATGCAACTCAAAGGATGAAATTCATACCCATAAAGCCTGGAGATGAGAGTAAGCCTCTAGTCCAGCCTATTTAATATATGCAGTTGTACAATACTATATCCACACCTAGAGCAGATTTATCCACCATTGCCTTTTGTTTAATATTTAAACAGAATTTAAAAAACACATAAAAGGAAAAACTTTTAAAAATGTATGTTATTGCCACATTCATCCACACTCCAACACACCAACTCCAGACTGGCCTGCAACACAGCCCACAGCTGCTGTTGGCCCAGAGCAGCTACAGGCCTCGTGCAGATCTCAGGGGGCCAGGGAGCTGGGAGGCCTGTCCATCTTCCATATATCCCAGGGCCTGCCCAAGGTAGCAAATACATGTCCCTTGAGTTTTAGATGCACCAAGGTGTCTATGGTAGTCACATGGATGCTGAAGATGGACATGGTGGGGAGAGCAGGAGCCCCACACACACAGTTTCCCTGCTTGGACACCCGAGCACAGTGTGCAGTCAGCTGGATAGGTGAAATAAATCTCAGCATTGCGGTCCACTGTCCAGAAGCTGCAAGCCCATCCCACAAACGGTACCATTTACATCACCATTGCCACATGGCATCGGTAAACAAGGACAAAAAATGAGGAATATTTGCCTTTTCCTGAGATGCCCTTGGAAGATTTTAGGACAGAAGGATCTGTGATAGATACAGATGGACAAAGTGAGGTGCCAGTAAGCACCCCATAACAACAAATTCACAGTTAAAAAAAACTGAGGGAGGGGGTTGCGAGAAAATATGAATTCTAGGTTTGCTTGTTAACCTCCAAGTTTTTAACAAAGAGACCGTTTGTGTCGGCAGGGATGACTGAATCCCCGTATCCACAGCATTTGACTGCACTTGGATATATGCCTCCTACTAGAGACTAAATGAAAGCTGTATTTTAGAGCACTAGAAAAGTGAAACAAAGCCTGCAGCTTGTGTTTATAGCAATACTTCTACTTGTCTAGATGTATTTCACCAGCTCCATATTAACAAGAAAGGTGGTAGACGTAAATACTGTGTCCCCAGGACTGTTCTGTAATACTGTCTCTGCCCTGCTCTGTGGCGTCCCACGAGCACCCACAGACGCACGGGTGGGTTCACTATTATAGTCGGTAGCAAAGAGTCAAGAAGGGCATTTCTGTGCATTCCGGCAGGAGCATTCATTGCTTCTACACTGTCGAAGGTTGCAGAGGCAAATACCAACATCATCCCAAAACCCACAGTTTTACCTGGGGGCGGGGAAAAGGCAGGATTAGGGAACGGGGGCCAATGGGGAAGCTCTGGGGGAGTGACGAGGGGTAGAGGCCAACAGCCAACCGGGGAATCCAAACTGGGATAGATTAACAGAACAGAACAAGCATGCTGGGAGAAGCCTTTCTGGTCACCCTAACATAAAGTGGTTCTTGTGGTACTAGGGAGTTGTCTTACTGAAAACTCTCTGTCCCTTGCAATGCATGTTCACCGGCCACCACAGTTCTGGATTTTTTGTTCCTCAGTCCTTCAACCATGAGGTGCATCTCTTTCTGAAGGCTGCCAACAAAAATACTACATGTAAAGAGTATGGGGCGCAGACACTACAGGCAGAAGAGAAGATGGGCACACAAATGAAAAGGCAATCCCAAAGTATTTCCTCAACTGAAACCCTCCACAATAATATCAAGGCTCATGTGTGCTGACTTCAGCATCTGTTTCAATTAAATTAAAAGAACAGACCAATCTGCATTGCTTTTTAGAGCACTTCAAAAAAGCAGAATTGTTGAAAAAAAAAATTAAAATAATAATAAAAAGGAAGCTTTTTTCTCGTTTTTAACACATTAAATGGGAGCAACCAAGTCTGCTGGAGGCTTGGCTCCAAGTTTTTGAAGACAAGATCAAGGAGAGAAAGGGTTAAGTCCTGAAAAATAAAAGAGCAGCAGAGCAAATCTGACTACATGTTTGAAAGGGCCTATAAAACGTTACAAGCAAAACAGGAAAGCTTGTGTTAATAATGCATAAACCAAAGGAGGGGGGAAAAAGCTACCCATTTAATGGAATAATGCTTTTATCCCCGCAGTTAAAACGAAATAAACCATGACTATTAATCTGCTACGGCCATGTAAAAGCGCAGTTTTTAAACATTTTCTAAGAGGGGACAGCTCAGTGAGCGCTCCGGCGAGCGGGGCCTTCGCAGGGCCGCGCTCGGCGCTGAACACCAGGCTGGGCTCGGCGGAGGCCATTACCCGCCCGTCGCCATGGCGACGCTAACAGAGCGCCCGGCTTCAAAGACAAAGCCGTAATTTCAGACGCGCAGCAGCCAGAGGGAGCGGGGAGAGCTCCCTGCCACCTCACCAGCCATTACACAAATGCCCTGGACGGTGCCGAGGCGGCCTGAACGCCGCCCGGCCGCAGGAGAGACAACCCGAGCCTGCTACACCGACACGCTTTCGGGTTTATGGTGTCATTCCAACCACCAGAACAACAAAAGTCGTTTTCACTCTTTCATCTTGCGTGAAAAGAGTGGGGATACTTGTGAGATCATCAGTTCTGAGGAAAAAACCCTCAGCGGGAAGGAGAACGCTCACTTTTAAGTTTTGCCACTGTGTGGATAATGGCAATAAAGAGTAATGGTAGTGTAGAAATAACAGACATTAACTCAGCTTACACACTGTTGTCTCATCAATGTGCTGTTATTAAACGTGACAAAAATGTCCACTTGGAAATCAATGTGTAAAGCTGGCCTTGTAGCCTAGCAATAGTTCACTGTGCTGCCTGGGAAGCCACGGATCCAAGCTCGAATGCACTTTTTAAAATCTGCTGTACCGAGTCTCCAGGAGGAAATGCAGTTCTTCTCTGAGATGCCATGTTCCCCACTGCATCACAGCCATGTGCTGAAACCAAGATAAAAGTAATGTACTCCCTTTTGGTTTACTGAAGTTGGGTAACCTTGCAAACCCCTTGAAGAGGAGACAGAAGAGATGGAGAAAAGCCACATCCTTGAACAACCCAAAACTTTGAAGTATATTTTTTTATGTTAACACATACAGAGAGATGTGTATAATCAAAATGGTATCACATGCATAACTTGGTTATTACCTACTCTAAAGGAAACCTAACCCTGTTCTGCAGAAATAGGAACACCTTGCTTCCCTCTCAGTACAAAAGTACGGTGAGGTTTTGTACCCTTCCCAGCTGAGAGAGCCCAGAATTGTCCAGAGACACTTCTGATATTAAACCCCAAATACAGCAGCACAAAGCACCCTGGTTAGCCAGCAAACACACCACACCACTCCTGCACACACTTCAGTCTAGGATAACATGTCAGCCCGTGAGCTGACTGGGTGAGCAGCAGAACATGCCACCACACCCTGTCCCTGATCCATGTTCTCCCAGTCCAAGGCACAGCGTGGGCAGCACTTGCGGTTAGGTTTTGCCACTCTGGTAAGGCTTGGAGGTATGTATTGCTTACAAGCTTGAGCTGGATCCTGTGTGTGACCCTGGACCAATAACCCCAGACTGAACTTGGAGAAGCATAAGCTGCCTGATCTGCATGTGTTTAATCATGAATCTCTCAGTTCTGCGGGATAAAAAATTCAGCTTTTGACAAACCTGAGCCTGCGTTATTCAAAATAAGCACACAGAAACAGAGTGTGCGAGAAATTCAAATATACATAGATGGGTATACAGAATGTTTAAGATTGAGGGGCAAAAGTAGTAATTCTAAAAAGAAAGAATAAAGGAGGAGGTTGGGAGTTTTTTTGTTTCAATCTTGTTTTAAATAAACATTTTTTTAAAAAACCCTTTGCATCATAGCTGATCACATACTTTGTTTCCAAATTTCATCTTTAATGGATATGGGTGGCAGAGAAAAAATGTGTCAGACTGTAAGTCCTTTAATTACTTTTAAATTCTGGAGTTTCACTGCATGCTGTAAGTGAAGATAGTCCTTAGTTGGCGTGGCTAGCTGACTACTGCCCTCTGACCACATCTCAATGGAAATGGAGGTCAAGTGATCAAAATTCACACAGGAGGGAAAGTTTGTTTTCCTGGCAAAAATAAGGTAAAGAATTTACAGGACTGACTTCAGTCTGACCTATATTACTCTGAATATAGGCATTAAAAAGCAAGCACTAGAAATCACTGGTTTTAACCAGCAAAAATTAAAGAGCTAAAGTGTTTTTAAGTATATGCAAGTACACACATGGGTGCATTTCTCGGCATTTCACAGGATTTGATATGTGACCTCTGGTTCTTTGCAAAGGAGGAAGGCAACTCTGTAGGTAGCCCAAACGGCCCCTCTCACACCAAGCTGTGGTCTCAGCGCTAAAATGACTTTCTGGCCAGAAGCAGGCCAAGGCTTCCACAGCCAAACAAATCCCTGTATTTCATCATAAGTCAGAATAGGAACAAAAATGCTGTTACTGTGATTTCCAGTGGGGCAAAATGTCTAACAAGCCATGCAGGAAGACTCAGCAGTCATTTGAAAACATTGATGTGTATATGCAGTCTTCCTAAGTCTTCTTTAAAGGTACAAGCAAAACAAAGGAAAGTAATGAAGACTGAGAGAAAATGGATTATGACAGAATCCAAATGAAGCTATGAGATGTTACTTATTAAAAAAAAAAGCCAGCCCCCGCCAAACAACAACAACAAAACCCACTGATTTTAAGATTTTCCAGCCTTGTTTCAGTGAATTCTGAAGAGTTGTGCTGAAAATTGAACTGAATTTTACTTTTTTCCTACTTTCATGTAGGCATGATAATAACAATACAATAAAAAACAAGATGGAAAAAAACAGGTTTCTACGAAGCTCTCATTAAGCCATATGATTAAAATCTTGACATGAACTCTAAGTTAAAATAAATGAAAGAGATAATCTGGAGTTTTTCTTCCATCTCCACTCTCCAGTGGAGTATCATATGAAAAACTGCTAAGGCCTTCAGTTTCAAATCTAAACCCAAAAGATAACTGTTTGTATTAAGTTTTATCCCACGCAGTATTGGATAAGTTCACTAGAGTCAATGTCTGTACTTAATCCATACACCATTTTATCTACCTACTTAAATCTTATTTTGATTGTAACAATTGAGTTTAAAAATCTCAGACCACTTCCAGTTTCTTTATTTCCATACTTTTCAAAAGCAAGAACTAGCTATTGTATAATTTGCAGTTTAAGAAACAAAAATAGTAATATTTTAGATCTCTTTCATTACTTTTTGTGCAAAATGCATTGGGAAATTTTACTAGCTACGATACTGTAAATGTACATGTGAATCTACACCTTATTCTATAGTATGAAACAAGCTTTGTCCTCTACACTAAGTCCACTACTGTGTATTCAGCAAACCTCACTAAAGCTTACTGATGCATAATGTATTATTACATGCAAACATAAACAAAGACGCTCATGTATGCTTATCTTTACATTACTTCCCAAAATGATAACTTCAGTCAGAAGGTGGAAGATAAACTATTCAGTGAATCTCTGCCTTCAAGAGAAAAAACCAGAACAAAAACACCAAACCCAACACCACACATCTATACAAATTCATGCAGTTTAACTATAATGTAAAACAAATGATCCAGGATGGCATATTTCCCTATCCTAATGCAATTATTCAAATGTGCCTCAAAATTCAGGTCCTAATTCTTATTTAACACAGTAAGTCTCACAACAAGGTTAAGATGATTAAAAGGGTCATCTGCAACTGTATGCATGGAAGGAAAGAGATCAAAGGCTAAAGACTGGGAACTGAAAGTAGCCTTTTCCTGGCATTATCAGCTTTTCTATCTTAATTTCAACACTCTATGATGCTTCATCCTCCAAAATTACACTGCTGTTTCAAACAGGACCATCTTTACAAAGTCCTGTAGAAGCAGAACTGTGTTTGGAATTGAGTGGGAAACAATGGCACAGAATAATCTGCATGGCCTTAAAAGAAAACTGACGCAGCGGGTTAAAATGTAAATGCCTTCCAAAGACAAATGCAGACGCCCCTTCTGCTTGTGTGTGTCTGTGTGTATTTATGTTTTTAAAGGTAAATTGATAATGGAAACTTATCTACATGAAACACACTTCAGAAGCATTTCTCACATATAGCACAATATAGCACAGATTGTATAAGAAGTCACCACATATCACTGTCTTCAAGAGAAGATTCATAGTGAATCTGAGATGTATGGCTCCAGCAAAGAAAGGAAGGTTTCAGAGGCTTAAGTAGTACAAGATATTAGGTTTAAAGAAAACACATTTAAAGAACATTTAAAAACCTGTTTCAAACCTCAAAAAAACCCCAACAAACAACCAACAACAAAAGAACACTACTGAAACGTGAATGGTCTCACAGTACAGGATTGAATTTATCGTGATTCCAACACAGTACTATGAAACAAAGAGTACATTACAAACACTTCCCATTTGCACTGTGATGGCACCTAGAATCCCCAGCAATTATGGACATACCATAAACAATCAGACAAAGTACTGTGAAACCTGGCCTAATCTTAACACTATTGACCGTGACTGCACAAACATCTGCTCACACAGAAACAGCAGCTGTCCAGGACCACTTAGGAGTCAGTGTCACATCAAAGACTAGTAACGTTTTTTTTTTTAAACATGAAAGCAGGAACAATAGCACCAGAAACCAACATGTTCCCAGCAAACAGGAATGGAAGGAGGAAGAAAAAGAAAATGCATCTACTGCTAGGCTTCAGATGTTGCTGGTCAGAGTGAGTTACCGTGTTTAGCCAAGGTTATGAAGCTGAGGTCATACTTCACAACGGTTGGACAAGCAAAGGAGTTATTTGAAAAAAAAAATCCAATCTTACAAGAAGACTTGTGGTAAAAATAAAGAAAAAACATTTACAGTGTCTCAGGTACTTCCTGAAATGGTATTCAAGTGAGTAATACTCCTTTGTCTTACTTTCCGCGTTGTAATCCCAATGTTCACACAGGCATGAACAAAGACATGCACCAGTGACTACATTAAGCTTTGGAATTGATAGTATGCTATGAACTCAAAATTTACAAACAACCAAGCAGGTAAGACATGTGTGTTTTTATACACTATACATGTGTGTACACACATTATGTAAAATGTTCAAACAATAAAAATTGATCTACAAATTAAAGAAATCCCTACCACTTTAGAGACAGATTCCCAAATGCAGAATCTAAGGCACTGACTTGGAAATTCAGGCAGATTAAAAGGACAGCTAGTGCAGTTACTGCCCCTGCAGCAGGTACATCTGAGCCATGCATGCAGAGGCACCTGTGCTACTACAGTTTATGGCCTTGCATATTAAAGTAACCTTGGGAGCTTTTAGCTTGCCTCTCATTCCAAGCTGCAAGATTTGGTGGTTCAGGGGCTACCACAAGTGCACTTCAGTCACCCTAGCTAGGAGGGCAGCAGCCTCTTTGGAAAGGATCAATATGAGGCAGGGGGTGGTAAGCAAATAAAAAATAAAATACTTCGAGCACCCAAATTAAATCTAATTTCTTTAATTTCTGAATCAACACCAATACTGTTCTAGTATTTGGAGGTATATAATGCAACTCCTGATGGCTTCAAAAAACAGTGCAGGAAAAAAGCTACTGATACTTTACTATTCCACTTAGAACAACATTGGCCTATTTAACTACAAGTTTTTGCAACCTTAACCACTACTGGGATCTATAATCCCTTAGCAGCTTTCCCATATAAATTTCAAGAGGTCAGACTAAGTATTTATTCTTGCATTTGTAAATTTTCTTGGATCATAAATTAGCCATTTTGTTATTACAAGGGTGTTGTAAACATTGTAAATGTAAAGTATTTTGAATGCTGAGAAGGTGATGAATAGCCAAGTATTTTTTACAATACTTAGTGAAATTACTTTTTATACTTCAATAACAACCTAAAACTGTTCTTTTAAATAAATATGATCAGTCTGTCAAGCAAAACCAAGTAATTCTGTGAAGTACAAAACACAAATTAATAACAACAGGTCCTTCTCTTCAGACTATAAATAATAGTAGTAAGAATACCTAATTCGAGCATCTGTAATTTTGCTTTCAGTGTTTCAGATTAACCCTACATGGACAACACATTCCCAGGGCTACTCTGCACAACTTTAATTGTACTTTTCCCCCAAAATGGGACTTAATGTACAAGTCGACTCTAAGACAATGAATTACTCTGACCACCCTACCTGAAGTCCTGGTTTAACTGAAGTTAAATGTAAAATGTGGGCTAGGATGTGGGCACACAAAGTTCCCTCCCCTGGTAACATCACCAATGTCAGTGGTGCTGCAGTGGCTCACACTGGTTTTGACCCACTATTCTGACTGACACAGATGGGAGGTCACATACAGAATCTGGATGTGCACCTGCAGCAACTACAGAGCATGTTTTGCACCTCAGAAACACACAGAAATACGTATACTTGATATCTCTATACACATGTGTTGTATGAAACTGGTTCTAGCTACAGGTTTATTACAAAGAATGTTAAGGAGAAAAAAAAAAACAAACCCAACCTAGCAACTGCACTTGATCCAGAATTAAAATAACTTGGAAAAAATAGCAACTTCTTCCAACTCTGCACGTAATGGCTAAGAAAAACCTTTGAGATAGCTTAGTCACTTCTTTGCAACTTGAAGCTTTTTTCCTTTTATTCCAGGCTTAAACAAAGTTCAGTGGGGCATCAAACTGCCTCAGTTTTAAATTACAGTCTGTACTTTAAAACAGAATGCATGCACCACATGTTCCTGAAGCTAGAGGGTGGGAGTGTTATTCACTGAAAATTGAAGGCTTGTTGAGTCAATAATCTTCTTTCACAGAGTAACAATTTTCAGCTTGAAAATTTCTTGACCCAAACAAAGGAAAACAAGATCATTCAGTTATTTTACAATGTTGCATAAAAGAAAAAGGAAAAGTGGGAAAGAGGCACACCAGTTTTATCCTACGTGATGTACAAACAGTGGAGAATTTAATTCACAAGTATTACATACTCACATTTCTTTCTTGTTCACGGTTTGCCATACTCCCAAACAGATATTTTCAGGCAGAGACATGAACAAATTCAGGACAGATTTTGCTATCATGTACTACGGACATCTATCAGCTGACAATAGCATTTGCCTCTCAAGAATTAGAAAGAATCCATTTCTAGAATTTGTTTCATCTTCTTTCTCAAATCATAACCAATACTCTGTATTTTTAAAATAGCAGTTAGATCAAACTTTGTAATTTGCTTACCTGCAAAGAGTTCAACAAAGACTACAAAAAAAGAGGGTCACTGCTCTATGTTTCCTTTAATACTGGTTTGTTCTTACAAGAAGGGCTACAGTGGTAATTAATATTTACATTATGGTAGTGCCCACAACCCTGATCATGATTAGGGCTTACTGGACTAAGCTGTATATAAATGTCACCAGAGTGCCTTGTCCCAGTAGTTTAATCTCTGAGAAAAGAAGAGTTACCTCCAGCTCTTAATCACAGATGCTCAAGTAATGCTGGGAAGTGTTTTCCTGGTCTATTAAGACTTCAGCCATTAAAGGCATTTGTTCAGGATGTGCTGTTGCTTGAGATGACTTTCCAAGCTACTTCATATTCTAGAAGTGGGACAGAGAATGTGGATTCCCAAACCATCCCATGTATTTTCCTCAGAGCCTACACCTATTGAGATCTATCTGAAATGATGCTGTTCAATGAGCCAAGTATGTCTAGTTTTGGATTTAGTTCACTACTAATTCCCAACAGAGGTCCCCTGAAATCTAATTTAGTAGCTGCCTTCTACAACAAAAAAGGTGTGTCAACCAGAGGAAAAACTGTCCAGCATGCTAAACATCTTTCAGAGGCTCATTAAAATGAGGTAGAACAGAACTGTGAAGCAGTTAATAAAATCAGGAAGGGATTGCTGATGTGCTGTTTTCCTCAGTACCAAGCATAATGAAACAAGACAACTGACATCTTAAAAAAGTTTATCTGTTCAAGCAACAGTATGTATTATTTTGAGCTCTGAAGATCATACAACTGCAGACGTGTAGAATCACAACCAGCCTTGTCAGGTCACAGCACTGTGCAAGATACAAGTGGCATTCTACCTCCACTGCTGGCTACTATTTTGTTTTGCATAGGAATTGCTCTGCCTCAGTGAAAAGACCCAGTGAGTAACTGATGTCACAGAATGAATCCATAAACTCTGAATTCTGAACAACCTAGCAGAATAGTGATCCCCTCAATCCCAGATACAATCTTCCCTTTTCATCACTGCATGACCTCCAGAAAGCACAAGATAAACCTAAGTTATAACACTAAAGCCACAATTTCCCTACAGTTTACACAGATGGAGGTGAGGACCAACACAACCCCACCTTGTCCACAGCCTCCACCCACGCATGCTCATGCCTCTGCACTTGCACTCATGGGCTTGCATTAAACAGTGTAGGGATGGCAACCGGCAGAAAACTCACCTTACAAAAAGAAGTGAACTGTCTTCTGTCTGTCTGTGGTTCTGTGACTGCTGCAGGGCCTGACTGTGAACACTGTAATCTGCTGTGCCCCCATGTCTCAGCTGACAGGATGACAGCATCTTAAACCCTTCCAGCAAGATCATATGGTCCATTGGGATGTGGCTAAAATCAAAGCTGCTGTGGTCCCCACTGTCTGTCCCCTTTCCCATCACAGCTACTGATTCCTATCTCCTCTTCCTAGGTGCCACTGATGCCCACGCAGTTACCCAGTGATTCAGTCACAAACTAACCCAGAAACAGAGAGAGATTATTTTTTATCCGGTTCAGTTCCCCAGGTCAAATCCACTGGCCAGTCCCAGGAGCAACAGTGGAGGAGACGGGATGGCACAGACAACATGCAGTGGGGCACACAGCAGGACTGCAGCTGCCCTGGCTTACAACAGCTCAAGATGCCACAGAGCTTTACCTGTAGGTTGCAACAACAAAGCCTTAGCAGAAACCTGTCTTTCAAAAGCTTGGCAACCGTGGGCCCTTTGGCCTCATAGCTCAAACAAGCACACCTGACACTGGGCAAAAAAGGGCGTTATTAAAACAAAGTAACAGCAAAACCAGCAGCACCTATCTGAAATTACTTTAATACTCATGGCAACTAAAAATCATTTAATTAATGTTTTCTGCTCCTCATTCTATCAACACAATCCAACATGAACATTTACAAATGCACTTACTAAAGACAAAATAAAGGATTAGTCTTCATACACACACACACAGAGCCTACTGCTGACACAAGCTCCTTTACTGCAACAACGAATCTGCAGATCCTGTGGAAGCCTTTTCCTGTAAGTCTGCTCCAGCTTTCTCACAATAGCAAAAATGTGTATTTTGCTATTATCCCTTAAGTCTTGATAAATATGTTCTGTAGTAGCTGTTCTCCAGACAATTTCATTCAGGCCTCTCCCCCTTTATTCCTCCACTCTAATAAGGAACAGTTTCTGTTTATGACTTCCTTTCCTTCACAGAGTACCTAACTCCCATGTTTTCTCAAAGGCTTGAGATTTCCTTCTAATTGTGACCCCAACAAAAGTGCTTGGAGCACTATTCTGTACAACTTTTCAGTTGGGCTCTCAGTGACTCCACATGGTCAGAGACCCACAGGTCAAACCCTCCAGATATCAGAGCAGTTAGGAGAAGGAAAGCAAGCATTGTATAGAATCTGACAGGCCATTAGAAGTAGCTAATAAAGCCATATTTTGTTTGTAGCCATTTGTTACCAACCCACATTACAAATTTGTCTGCTTTGAACTTTATGGGAACATTCATGCCAGGACTTTTATATACAATGTGTGAAGGAAACGGAACAACTATTGAGCTGTTTAGCTGCGCTTACTGTGACACAAACCTGCTGAAAAAACTCCCCCAAAGGGTGACACAAGCCAGCATTCAGTGCTGCAGAAAGTGGCCAGCTCCTCTTCGAATCCATCAAAGGGAAATTCTTTTCTCAAAGCCACATCAGAGAAAACCATTCACCATTTAGTATTACATCTCTTTTGTTGTTTTTCGACACTTGTATAAGCTTGCTGTATAGCTGCTGTGATTTTACACAATGCCCTTAAGAAATAAAAACATAACGGGCAAATTGTATAAATACCAGAATACCATGAAACAAGACATAACTAAATTTTATTAAAAGCCTAACACCACTGCTATAATTTCAAGCTTCACTGTACAGAGACAACTTACTGACTACTACCCTGAAGAACCACATTACCCTGAAAACAAGCTTAAGAAGCCATATTTAGTATACCAAAATGAAGCGAACTAGGAATACTGAGCAAGAAACAGTGATCAAGGGTTTTCATAAGCAGTCTAAAACAGAATACAGAACTCTCCTGCTTCAGGGAAAAACCACCATGTTAAACCATTACCCTAAATAGACATATTAAAGCTTTTAATGTATGCATCATCAAAAAACCCCTTGTTGCTACATACAAAGAATTGCAGTTGTTTTTCAATTTGAGAAACAAAACAAAAAAACCTCTCACGCCAACACCAAAAAACAGAATTACAGTATCCTCTATATGAAAACAGCAGTGTTTTTGAGTATATGAAGTGCTCTCAGGTTATGCATCAAAGCTTTTCAGTAATTAGGTGTCTCAGTAACAGCATTTGGGACCAACTTAGAGTTTAAGCTCTGTGGCCAAAATGGTTAACATTCACTGTTAATACGACCAGCTTGCTCATACCTAGAATAATTATGAGCTACTAAATATACCAAACACTCAGGGACACAGATAATACCCAATACTCTGCTTAAAGATCATGATGCTGGAGATAGGACAGAGCATGGATTAAAAGTAGGACAATTGTTTAAGAAAAAACATAGGCAAATTAGCAGAACATTAGCTGATAAATAACTTTACTTCTCTCAACCCTAATAAACAGTGTTCACGAAAAACTGGGAGATAAAAAGTCTTTTGTAGTATCTCTGCTTTTTAAACTAGGTAGTTGTTGCCAAAACAGTTAAATGTCCACAGGGGCTACTATTTTTAAGGTAACTGCCAGCATCCATTTTTGAGAACTGTTCAGACAAATTAGTCTGTTTAAAAAAGGGTTCCTGAAAAACTGTCAAATTAATACTAGGTTCAAAGCAAATGGATATCTTTTCTCATACCAGTTTCCATAGCTTCTCCTGAGACTTGCATGTCTCAAATGTCATGTAAAGAATTTGTAGCACATATACTCTCCTAGGTGCCAAAGACATAATTTTAAAATTCTGTGAAGATGTTTATTGCCCTATTTTTAGGGATTTACAATTGTGCCATGTGCCAGAGGTAATATATACAACACACCACCAGATTTCACAAATACATGCAATATCTTGATACAGTAAACTTTCAGAGAGATCCCTCTGCCGACTGCAAATGAATACATACCCAGTGAACTGCAGGAAATATCCTACATGTTTCTGATACATTATTCCAAGCCAGAGGTCACATAGTTTATGAAGTTTCCATCATTTAAACTGAACATATTCTAGTTGGTTTAAATTCATGCTGGTTTATACCAACAAACAAGAAAATCTCCAAACCACAAGGGGCACACAGAGACAAGGCTAAGTACTTTGTCCATTACAAGACCTTCAAAAATGCAAGCAGCTGCAATGTCTTCACAAAGTATATTAATTTGTGCTTTTTCCCCCACAGCAGAATGCACAGAGCTCAGAAAAGCTGATAAATATTAGTCCAAAATAATATCCTAACCAAAAAATCAACCTAGCCCAAGTACTGCTGTCATTCCTGCTTCTACGCTTGTGTACTAATACATAGCAGCAGAATTAACATGTCAAACTCATTACTGATGATCAGGGTTCGGAACACACGACTCCTGGTGACAGTATTCTAAACCAGAATCTACTGAAAACATTTCAAAAACGACACAGAAAAAAGCCTCCTCCTCACAAGACTGGTTTGTGCAAGTATGAAATTCCTAAAGTTAAAAAAAATCTATCACTTTCCTGTATGCAAATACACGTGTGCAGAAGCACAGACCATGCATGTGCATAAATAGTGCTGTTCTGAACCAGAACAAGCCTAAGCAAAGTCCACTCATATACAAGCTATCTGTTCCCCTATTTTTAAAAACAATTTTTCATCAACCTTGTTTAATGTTTGTTCTTTCACTATTTCTCATCTGCTCATCCCAGATGCAATAAAGTCGTATGTAAAGCGCTTTCATTTTAAAATACTGAAACAAACATTATTTTCTTACTGGTAAGCTCGATGGTCTTTCTTGCTGGATTAGATTCAAGTCTTCATGGTTAGGCTTTCCTGGGGCCATAGGGGGTTGAGATCTGGTTCCATAGCCTTCCTGAGACATGTCCTGCAACAACAGTTGTAAAAGAATTATTAACCTGACTCAGTAATTTTAATTAAATCTGCATCACAGAAGGGTGAAAATACAACAGCTGAGTGCTGATGGTTTTTTTGATCAGAAGTTTTTGCTAGTTAAACCTTTCTTATACAAGTATCAAGCCCACACAGGTACTACTATGACAAGTGATGTCTGTAAAGAAAACCTGGGAGCTGAGATGCATGCCAACAACCAGCAGAGAATCGTACCACTGGAACATGGGAAAACACACAAAACCAAACCTCTTAAATAAACAACCCCATTTTACTGTAAAAGAGTAAGGAGTAAGCACAAACATTCATCCTACTCTAAGATGTATTCTCAAGAGTTTTGATAAAGTACTGAGCCAGGTGGAAGACTGGACTTGAAAAGAGGACTGCAATCACACTGTGTAATCACACTCCTGTAACAACCCTAGATTCACCATCAGTACTACTGGCGCAAATTTCAAACCCTGGCCATCAGGTCATAGCACACGGCACAGTCGCTGCATCTGCTGGAGGCACGTTCTGCCTGAAGGGTTAGAGGGCACATGTATTTGATCAAGAGTAGATCCAAAGCTTGTACCAGTAACCTGGGGATTTTTCTCCCTACACAAGCCCAAGCAGCTGTAGTTAATGGCCCAACACAACACCCACCATGCCCGGGTGAGGGGAGCAATGAAACAACCTCCTGTCCTGCAGCCCATCCCCCACCCCCTGAGCACAAGCTCACTTCACACGCAGAGATACTTGCCCATTGCAAAGCCTTAAATTCAGGTGTCATTTTAGCTTCTATAGCAGCTTCTACACCAACTTCTTTAGGGAAAACAACAGAAAGCTCAATACTGACTTCAGCATGTATAACTGGCAGGGAAAGTTGAAGAACCAGTTCCTGCTAGAAAAGATATCTCACCTTTTTCTTCGTTTTTAAATGGTTTAACTCTCCTCTCCCCTTCCCCAGTTTGCTACCAGTTCAGTTTGCTTCAGCCACCCTCAGGCTTTCGATTTTGTGGCATACCTAAAGCAGGCGGGAGCCGCAAGGCACAGAGGGACAGGGCAACTGCCTTCCGCCCCACCCCACCAACACCTTGCTGCTGCCTGTGCAGGGCTGCTCAGGCAGCCCGGTGCCCACAGCCACAGCTGTGGCTCATGCACAGACTCCAGAAGGCAGCTGGTTGGCAGAGCAGGAAAGCTTTCTGTCTCCAGTTTTAGCCCCGCTTCTGACAGAGGGAAATTTGTTAACAACTGTACCACTTCCATTCAGCCCTTTCCACCCATTTGGACTCTCACAAATTATTTTAAGGGATGCAGAAAATTCAATGGGGCTAATTAAACAAACCCAAGCAAACCTGATACAATATAAAGCCAGCAATAAATGATCCTATCCCTAAGCCTGTGCCAAGTAAAATCAAGAAACACTTAAAAGGCCAGCACTTCAATGTGGTTACCAGCAGAGGGTAACAATTAAGCTTAAGGGTGACAAAGGCTGATGGCTGAATGATTATTATCCCCTGTGACCCCCCGCACTCCCTCCCGCCCAGATTTCCACTTGTCACACAGCTCTCCTGCTGTGCACACCAGCAGGTTCCTGTGGATTAACAGTGAGGTTTAAAATCAACAAATGGCACAAGGCCTCCATTCAGCAGCCTTCACCCCAGTACAAAGGAGTAGAAAGGTGCAGGACAGCTTCACAATAGGCAAACAAATGAGCAAACCTCTGCTTTCCTCTTTATTTAAAAATGCGCACGCACACACACACACACCACGCTCACGCACGCTAGGGCTGTCACTACACAGGCATTCGCAATAAACCCAGCAACCCCAGAGTTCAACTTCCAATTCAGCGTTCAATGCTGTTCTTTCTAATTCTTAAAAAATTACACCAAATAAAAACCACTTGTCAAAACAACAACAACAAAAACCATACAGTTATACCAAGAGTGGTGAAAAAGGATAAACGTTTAGGAGATGTCATTGTAGAAACACAATTGTTCCTTTTTCCAAACAGACACTCCAGGATTTTGCTGGGAAGGAAAACATGTTTTATATTTTGAAAAATCAAGAGCCATTACTTCCTTACAAAGTACCAAGCATGGGTTTTCCCACATGTTTGCAAGATTTTAACCTTGCTTCCTACTGAAATTTGCAGGGAGACCAGAGCAAGAGAGAGAAGAGACAGCATGCTTTCTCACGAGAAATACTGCAGGTTGAATGGAATTTACTTTTACCTGGGTATTTGAACACTATGTATGAAATGTCTTTCCACACACTGAAGAGCACAGTAAAAACCCACAACACCCTTTGTCTTTTTAAATGCATCATTTTCATAGAGCTTTCCTTTCTTTCTGTAGAAAAATCCAGTCAATTTGCTCAGTTCTAGATGAGGTTTCGAAACACATAGACATTTGGTTTGTTAATGATGCAGGCACCTGTGCACTCCAAATGGGACTGAGATTACAAACTCTTTCTTACACTCTCTGTAAAGCCATGTAGATATTTGGATCACTAGAAACTTGGAAAGCAGCTCTTGAGAAGTAAAGAATCAGTTTGCTCTCAGTAAGCTGCAGGCATGGGAAATCTCCCAGATGAAATATGCATGGGACTGTGTGTATAATTTTATCTGTTTATGCATATGTATTGTCCAATAAAAACAGTCCATTTATATCCTAAACATATTGATTAAATAATAGCATATTTCACTAAGAGGTTGGCTTCATAACCAAAGTAGTGCTTAGTATCATTTTCACTGAAAAACAGAACAGAGAAAATCCCTACTGCCTTTCTTCAGTTCTGCATTTGGAAATTTTGCTAACATACAGCATATTACAGAATAGCTACAACAGATTTTGAGAGATAAATAAGAAGTAAGGACAGAAGTATTAGGGTAAATTGTCTGTCACGGAGGAAATGCATGGAATTGGCAATTCTTGCAGCTTTGAAAGGTCATTTTTCTTCCTAGCATCTAGGAATGGATTTATCGGGGACTGAACAGAGGGAACATATGGGAAGAGGAAAATGTTACCACGTGTTGTGCTACAGTCATGGCTGAGGAATTCCCCACTGATACTGGGGCTCAATCTTCTTCTGGGATTCCCAAGGTTTTTTTTTGACTCCCAGTATCTCATCCATTATTGACATCAGATTTCAAAGCAAAGCTTATGATTTTTTATGAATCACAGAAAATCCTTCCTACCATAGATGAGCATGTGTGTAAGACACAAATCCAGGCTTTTATAAACAGAAGGCTACAAGTTTCCACTCAGAACTTCCCAACTTGGCACAAACCCAATCATATCATAGCTGTTACAGCACAAACTGTCAACAAAGTTGTAAAATAACTAGTCAGGGTTTCCCCCATCAAATTTTAGAAAAGCACAAGGACAAATAATCAGCAAGTCATAAACATATACTCAAAATAGCTGAGATTTAGACTCTTTTAGACTTTTTGAAACACATTTATGATTAAAATAGGTAGACAAAAAAAGGACTAGACAGAGCCTAAAGCCTATGTATTGGGTAAGCTGTTCAGAAATTGATCCATTAACAGTTACTATATTTGGGAATTAATAATAATAACAACAACTAATTGCTTATCATCCACAGAGCCTGGACTAGTTATTCACCTCCTATTTATGTACACTTTCAGCTTTTTCCACAAATTGTGGTATATGGAGCTCAAGATTTGTGTAGTCTAAGCAGTAAGGGAGGAAATGGGGTATTTTCATCCCTCTTGTTCTCTGTTACTGTATTCATCATATAGACTTTCAAAGTCTCTAATTCTGGTGTGGGATTTCTCTACCACAGAGGTTTAAAGTGACAGAGTGAGCCTATGTACCGACCTGCAATAAAGTCAAAGGCTCCTTGTTCCTGCTTCCCACAATTCTTGCAGCTGGACACACATCCCTTAGCTTGTATTAGTGGTCTGTATTAGACCACTTTGTTAGACGGTGCAATTTAAAACTTGCCAGGTAAGCAACGCCTTCCCCCTCAGCTTTATGATGCTTTACTGAGTAGAGCTGGCCTTGGGAAGGGTTGGGTGAGCAAGAGAGGAAGGAAACTTCCCTTCTCTGGCAGCAGCCAGCCATGAGCCTGGCTCCACACTTGCAGGAGTCAATTACACTGCAACCACTTTGGAGCAGGCCACTGCCAGACAGCTTTTTCCCTTTTTCCTATGCAATGGTAATTAGTGTCATGCTTTCATTCTCTAGCTAGCCTAACACAAGCAAGCCTGGCCACATGGATGTCTTCTCTGAAAATCTGAATGAATATAGCGCCGAAAATGATTGAAACCATGTAGATGAAATGCACATTTGTTTTAAGTTTTGCTGAAGATGATTAGATCTAATTATTACATAGTTTAAATTATTTTTAATGGAAAATGAAAGCATAGTGAAAATATCAATGTTTGAGGGAAAACCACATTTAAAGGAGGGCTGGGTGAGAAATATCATTCAGGCTTCATCCACTTCTACTGCAGTGAGTTTCAGAGTGATAACATGACCACCCAGGAAGATAAGTACCATGATGGTTAAATAGAAAGAAAATAATTTATTGAAAATAATATGCTAGAATTCAATCTGAAAAAAACTCATTAAAAACTATTTTAGCCCATGTTCTTGATTCAGTGAGTTAATCTTAAGAAGACTTCAAGTGTGGGAGCAGCAAATTCTATAGCAGTGTGACAACAGCAAAACTGAAAGCAAATGTAATTTTTTTTTTTTTTTTTGCCTCAGACCACTTGAGAAAGGAAGTCAGGGCCCAGTAGAGCAGCCAAGAGAAGTGGACAGCCCTACAATACAAGATTATTTTACTCATCTCTGAAGGAATATTACTGAACAGAAAGAAGCCAAGCGATATGTTAGGGGCTATGCTAGAAGGACATGCCTTGTTACCACTCAACCAAGCATCTGTTAGTTTTGTGTAGATAAAGTTGTATCAACACATCTCCCCTGTTTTCACCTTCAGCACTAACAGGTTACAATAAAGCAAAAATGACTTACCAGAATGATGACATATCCCTAAGCAGCCAACTTCTAGCCCAACCCTAATACCTAACATGTCACCTCCCAAGCTGTATATTCTCTGGCAGCACAAAACTGACAACAAAGGACAGCCAACCTGTTAGAGGTATATTGTAGGGAAGGCTGCACTCAGAAAAAATGTTATGCCCACGGGCACACGCAACACTGAGTCTCACACAAGCAGCCCTGTGGGGAACGATCCACTAAGGACAAAAGAGCAGAGACATTTGCTTGAATCCTGGACAGATGGTCTGCAGAAGTCCTACAGGATGTAGACAGACTCTTGTAGAAGCTCTTGGGTCAAGAAGAAATACATGTAATATATGTGTCTTGAATTTTAGGAATCAGAAATGGAGAAGGAAAAATGAAACAAAAGCTTGTAAAAGCCTTGAAGAAAATTGGTATCTTGCAGCTGGAGAGCATTGTGCACAAACCAGCAAGAAAGTCTCTTGCTGCACAGAAGGAACAGGTGATTGCAGAAAAAAAAATTGCTTTGTAGGTCCCAGCACCTATTACACCAACAAAACGAAGAGCATGCTAACCACCGGAGGTGGATTACCAATGCAGTCTGGTAATCCTCTTAAACACGCAAGTCTGTGTTTACGTGATGAACTGAATAAACCCTGTTCACAACCAGAATACGTAAATCATTTCAAGCCAACCCTCTACCACCACCATGGAAACCTGAATGGAGACAAGGAAAGCAGCTGTCCCAAAGAATGGCAACCAGCAGGCTGGCATCTCCCTCTGAGATAGCTGACACTATTTTGCTAACTGCTGCTTCATTGGGACTGGCAAGCAGTGACTGATCCTCTTTCAGGTCGTTACCATTTGCCCACAGTCAAGCCAGGGCAGGAACATGCCCTCAGAAACAAAGATGATACTCTGCCTCACCAAGTTAACTTTAGTCTTCAACTTCTTTACAGGTACTAAAGGGAGTCAACAACTTCAGAAAATTGCCAAAGCAAAATGGCCCCTTCCTTTTCCAAGAGGAGAAATTAATCCAGAAATCATAACTAATTTGTCAGGGAAAAATCCTACCATGTATGTGGAGACATTTGGAAAACCTGCCAGTTTGCATGCCTCAAGTGCTGACCAGTCATTGTCACTAAGACACCTCATCATCTTCTCCAATGCTATTAATACTGTCCCTTCCAAGATATCTGCAGTTTCTTTCTAAAACTTACTATTTCATAGATGTCCTTTGTTAAGCTGACTAAAAAAAAATAATTTACAATGGTAACATAATTTTCTCCCTTCAAGATCCCAGTTATCATGAAATGACATCTGAGTTAAGTCGTAAGACTGAGAGGAAAGAAAAGAAATACACTTTACACAGCAGTTGATGCAAAAGATACTTAACTTCGGTAAGCAAATATACTGTTGAGGGTCAGTTCATCAGAATTCTCTGGAAGTTATTAGCAAGTCAGATACCTAACTATCAAAGGCTTTTTCCTGCAGAATACACTGAAAACATTTTAAGCACAGACAGGGTCAAAAAAACCTCCCCACATCTTACAGGAAGATTTTTTGTTTGGACAACATAGCTTCTAGTCATATATTAGGTAACCTGAGCCAACTAACAAGACAGAAGGGTCTCTCCTCCTAAACACTCTAGTCCATTTTCACATGTGTCTTGTCTATATGGCCTCCAGGAGCCACATTAAGCAAGTGATGCAGGAAGAGCTCCAAGATGAAATCATTCTCAGAAACCCTTATCTTGCTTTTCTCTTTCACCACTATTGCATTCCATGGATCACAGAGCATATCAATAGTGGATTTAATCAGAAACAAGACATTTCTTCTCATTTTCCTCTCTCATACTAGTAACATGCCACAAGAAAAATAGGCCAGTTTGATGTTTGTATTAAAATGTGACTGTTGCACGCTGCACAACCTGATAAACAGCTGTCAGCTCTTCATTTACAGGCAAAAAAGGTAGGATTTTGTTCTAGAGATTTAAAGTTCCAGTGTAAATAAAGAGATGAGAGTCCAAGGAAGTAATCTGAGAAGTATAACTTGGAAATGAGAAGTAACATGAGCATTTTATTTCCATGCATTTTCCAATGTTTACAGAGCTTTTTGGACTTTTCCTTAAAAACCCTACAGAGCTCGACAGTCCAACCACGCTTTCATTTTCTACACCCCCTCCTTCCTCTCCCTGCCATCTTTTCTCTGACAAAGCTATATTTAAAACAAAACAGAACAAACAAAAAACCAAAAAAAAGTTTTTTAAAAAAGAGGCCTGGCTGGTTCTGCATGTCCTATTCTTTATAGTCACTTGGGACAGACTACCATGTTAATGTGATGACTTACAGATTTTGTGCCATCCAGCATCCTGCCCTGCCACACTAGTCCTTCCTAAAACTCCAGGAGGAATGCATCGCTTCAGCAGACCCGAGATGCGAAGCTGGGCTGAGAAACAGCTCTGCACCCCAAAGAAACAGCTAAACCCAGCAAAAGGTGAGAGAGGGGCAGGATTTAAAACCTGCCATTTCTTTCAACTCAGCTGCTGCAAAAGCAGGGAGCTGGGGGGCTCTGTGTCCCAGAGGGCAGCAGCCTGCCCCAGACTGCCTGCTGCCGCCGAGGAAGCTCTCCCAAGCATACGGCTCGCTGGCAGAAATGAGGTCAGAGCACTGCCCGCAGCTTACAGCAGAGCTGAAAGCCTGAAGCCAGCTTACAGAATATAAAGAGAAAAGCTGCACCGAGAGCAGCTGCTACCTCTAGGCTAATCGAGCTAGGTAGTACCCAAGGATGAGACTTCCTCACTGGAGACCGGAAAACATTACTTTGGTGTTTTCTTAGCGGCACGTCTGTGTCTGTGCTTCGAGGTAAAAGCCAGGACTTCATCTAAAGGCTCATGAAAACCTGCAAATTGGTGAGGAAGAGCTGCAAAACATCACTGGAGTTACATTTTTAAAAAAACGTTATGGAGAGGTTTGTTCCTACCCCTGTCCCTCATATATAAAGCTATATTATATTACAGACAACTTTTGTATCACAGTCCAGTGTCACCTGCTAACTTACTCCCTAACACTCCATCACAGTTTTTAAACAAAAAATTCAAAGGAGGTTTACCAACTATTTTATCAACAGTACAATCATAGGAGAAGGAAGTGAAGCTCAGATGCAAAAATATCTGTAATAAACTTGGTAAAGAAGGTATTTTCAAGTGGTCTCTACTGTTTTGGTTAACTTTGTTTTTCAGTATATGAAAGTGTTAGTGTGTTACATTTGGGGCTACTGGAAGTTGAAAATTAGCTGCATTACCATCCTCCCTTTCTCTGCAGTCTGTGAAGACACAGAGTATCTGTGCAAAAATTGTTAAATCCAGCCCACCACATGGAACAGTATCTTAGTCCAAGGAGTGGGAAAAGAACAGTAATTTCCAAAAGCAAGCACCCACAAGTAAAAGCAATTCAATGGACTGAACAATACAAAAGTTTAAATCAAAAGCAGTAAACTATTTATTTATTCTTTTGAGATAGAAAAGTCTTCACCACCATCACCACAACCACAATTTCTCAAAAGAAAATATTCCCAACTGTGCTGGTGCTGGGAGTGGCAGGAGGAGGGAGTAAGAAGGTGGTGGACAAATGAAAGAAGTGGTGAAAACTTCAAACTCTAACACTGGACCACTGACTCTTTAATACAGCAATGTAAAAACAGCGACATTCATTAAAAGTTGGTAAAGGATTACTAGGTAACAAAGCAACAATAATCCTCTCCTTTTTTGTGAGGGTGAAGGAGAACAATCTTCATGAATTCTGTAGGCAGAGACCCAAACCCCAGACTAGTTATAGCTGGTTATTTAGCTTTCTACCTAAAAACATGCATGTGGAAGATAGCTTCTTGGCAGTCAGGGATAAGCATGAGGAAAACACAAAGAGAGAGGCTGTGCTCTTCCAGAGCTTGATTTATTGAGGGACAGCTCACCAAGACCAACAGTTGTTCTACTATCTCCCGCAACATAAACACCAAGTAGTTTTGTCAACATGTAAACTTGTTTTTTAAGTGGTATCTTATTTATTTTGATTTGCTATTTCATTCTTTGTTGTACCTATCTGATTGCAACAACTAGAACACCCTGTAACAATTCAGCTGCATGCTCCAAAATCTACTTGAAATCCTACTACAGTAGGAAAAAGTGTCAGCAGAAGGGAAACAATGGAAAGGATAATGAATGCATATGAAATATATGCTGGTCAATACTCAGATGATACATTGTCTCAACAACAAAATCCCAATGCAAAATACAGAAAATAAAACTAAATATATATATACTGAACAGCTTCAATTATTAAAGAAAATGCGTGCAGCCAAAAAAATGCAGTGGTAAATTTTAGGCCAGGAATATTAACAAACTTATTTTCCCTACCTCTGAGGAAAATAATGTGTGTTAATTTAAAGGCCATAAGAGAATACTGCTATATTGCAACTGGCCATGAGGTGCAATTTACAAGACCACTGAAATTTGGAATATATACTGCTCATGCAGAACTAAAAAACCAAGCCAAACAAAACAAACAGTAAAAAAAAAATCCTATCACTTAGATTTATGAGTAGTTTTTAGACTTTACAACATGATAATTTAATTCAGAATGCTATTCTATTTGCATTTTAGAATTTTTCTTAGAACAGCATTTGTGCCTTTATATTTTAGAACATTTGCATAGACAACTTTTGTCAATGAACAGCCATCAGATTAGTGGATCATAAAATAAATGACAATTATATGATCAGGTATCTTTTGATAAACTCACTATTCTGTTTAACTTACTGCTACATTTCAAAGGTATGGATAAAATTATTTCTGGGATATTAATTTAGCTCTCAGAGTAACATTAAAAGAAAACTCTCAATGAGTAGTAAGGAGAGTGGTAAGGGGAGCAACAATAGTTATTATCACTAATCTCCTACAACAAAATAGTTTTTATCAGCCTGCATTCCAGTAGTTTTACTATCAAGTTAATTAATTGACTCCTATGCTAATATCTAAATGCCAAGCAATTAATAGCACTGAACTATAAATGGTTTTTCTTTGCTCTTGTAGTTATTTTATAAAGCAAATGCAATTCTGTCACTTCACTGATTTAATGCAGGCTTTGTGAGGTTAATATTCCAAAGCAGTTGCAAAATAAAGAACTGCTTTAATTAACCTTCTGTAATTTAAATACTGGGAGATATCAGAACTTAGAAACTTCAAATAATATCACCGTCATAACAACAACAACAATAATACTTTGTGGATCAAAGCCAAACCACTGATTTGAGAACTTTAAGAAATACATTTGGACACGTGTATCTTACTGTGTTTCTAAGCTCATTAGAAAGACTTTTCTCTAAGCACAGCATACTAAATCCATGATAGATTTTACATAGTTTTTGTAGTTGAGCTGAAAAATGTTTCCTTTTAGAATTATTTCCTTATAAATACTGAAGTTTTCAGTTTGAACAAATGATTCAGCACCCCCACTTTTTGGACTAGACTAGTTTGAGAAGATTTTTGTTATGGACATAGGACACTGCCCACTAAATCTACAAACTGATTGCATGTAAGTAACTGACCACTTAAAAATAAAGGAGCAAAACAGGACCTTCCTCTTCCTAGGAGACTAAGTTTTCTCTCTTTCCAATTTAGCTGAAAGGAGGCTTTTATTGTCAGAGTTTCTTTATGATGTTGTATGCTAACTTCATTTTAGTACATGAAAAAAATCAAGACTCAAGACTTTTCAGCATTGTGTATCTTTCAAGTACAAAAGCTGCAATATGTCTGCCAGGCGCAGAATGATACCAAAAACATGGGAATAAAAATTAAAAACCAGCAGGATTCAGGTGGTCATGAACATTCCTGCCAAACAGGTTTGCAGTGTGCTCTGACCTATCTCCTCTGACTCTCCGGCTGGGTATCATCAAACCCCCATCAGCAGCAGCTGCCTCAAAAGGTGCACTTGCTGGTTTCACAAGAGAAGAAAGCTGACCTTCAGAATTCCTCCTTCAAGTGGAAAAGCCTGCTTTCGGCAGAAAACCATTAAGAGATGAAGACAGCAAAAACCCATATATACTGAGAAAATGTTTAACTACAATGAGGGAACTTTAAACTGAAGGTGCTGTTCAGTTGTTGAGACAGCTCAGAGGCAAACAAATACTTTCACTGACAATCCTTTGGAAGATTATAAAACAGAAGTATAAACAAGCTTGTTACATTTTATACATGAATAATAGTACCACTTTGCAAGATAAAGTACTTCTCCTTTCCCAGTAGTATCACTTAACAAATCCAAGTTACTACAAAGACAGCAATGTGTAAGGGGTAGTTATACATGCTAACTTTAACAGCTTCAGGCCTAGCAGACTGGAGTTGGATTTTTATTTGCATGAATTGATCAATGTCTGTAAACACCCTCTTCAAAATAACAGGGCCAAGAAAGTCTTCCCTGAATCTGAATGCAGATTTTTGAGTTTGGCCAACAAGCCTTCAGCAAAAACAAACCTGTGCTGCTGTGACTGCTGCTCTGTGCTATGCCCTCAATTTTGTATTTATGCTCAGGTGTGAGTTCACAGACAATTATACTTTCTTTTTCTGCCTGACTCTATTCCTTCTAGCTACTTGGCTCTGGATGATTATTTGCCAGGTCTGACAAGGTAGCACTTATTATAATCTTACAAATACAGAGAGAAATAGCTGAGGAAAAAAAAGAGAGAGGTTTGACAAATTTCCTGGAATGATATAAGCAATGATGAGCAAACAGAGCAGTTCCCAAAAGGACAATAATCAACCATTCCCACTACTGGGAGAAGATGCAGCAGAGGAGTCACAGTTTCACTGAACTTCCAAGCTGAGTTAAATAACCTCAACCACATAAATAGCCTTATGCTTAACACTTATTTGCTATCATAGCAGCATCATGATTATGAACTAAGACTTTATAAAAGCAGAGATCTAACTGGCAAAGATTTCAATCACTTAAGTACTCATTGAACCTACAAAGGTTCAAATCTCTCTTGTCCTTCTTGAAAATATCATGTGCTTAAGAAAGGCTCAAAAAGGATAAATCAGTTTTATGTACAAGTTCAATATGGTTCATATTTCAACAGTTCTTAAATCACTTCAGTGTTCAGCAGGTGCTGGTCACTGGTGGCTTGTCTAGAAGCTAGGATTTAAGCTGTGGTGTGTAAGTTTGGAAGCCACTTGCTGAAAGCCTGCTCCCTCTAACCTGCTTCCCCCAAGTCCAGTCAAGCTCTACTACAGATGCAAGAAGTCAATATTGCACTCTCCCTTTTGGTATCTATCCGACCTCTCTGAAACACATTGGCAGCAGAAGGTTCAGCATACCAAAACCAATGCCTTCATATAAAGTAATACTGTTGGTGATCCTTGTCTCTAATTTCAGCTCCCCCAGAAGAGAGGCTGAAAAAGCTGGCAAAGTATGTGTATCTGCATGAGTTTAGTGCCATGGATCTGGGATTAAATGTTTTACAGGAATCACTTGTCCCTTGTACCTCTCCACTCTGGAAAGAATATAATTGCTCCTAAGCTAAAAACAAGTCCAGCATTTCAGAGTGGAGTGAGTGCACATTGAGCACTAGGCATCTCTGTTGCTGCAATGACGAAAGCCATGAAGGATTTATGGCACACAACAAGCAGTGGTGTCAGCCACTGCTGCTGACAGCAGGCAACTATCTCTTCTGAACATTAAATTTGATTATGAGTTCCCATATAACTGTAATAGCCAACTTCCACAAAGAATACTTTCCTATATGCCTGGCAGCAAATGTCAGATTAACATACAAACTTGTTCTTTCCGAGATTTCCTGTGGTTCATCACCCAACAAATATTAAGTGCAACCACTCATCTAATGGTAGATGATTACAGACACAAAAGTTAAAAAAGGACAGAAGGACAAATGATTTTTATTACGACTTTAAGACAGGAGCAGCTGTATGTTACTCCTTAAAACAAATTTAAATTAAATTCTGAAGGATTTCAGACTAAACTACAGTACAGTCGACTGCTAATTCTGTGCCAATTTCCAGTAGCTTAAAAGTGAAGATTTTATTATAAAGAGTAATTGCATTGAGGTATACAAATTTGGACTCACTGAGGACTGTCTGTATTACTTACTAGTGAATTTGGTATTTGCATGTGCAACAGTTACTCTTAACTTACAATACTATTTTTGTACAGTTACACCCCAAAACAGCTTGACAGTGTTAATTAACATATTGCTTATTATACTGTTTAAAGAACTTTAGCAGCTCACATTGAATTTAAAAACAATACTTCATCTTCATTGTACCAAAATCACTTTAATAATTTGGTGCCTTTTGCCACAATACAATTTGTTCTGTTTTCATGACAGTCATACAGATTGGACATGAAAACAGATTAATTAGTTTCACATTTTGTTCACATTTTCAAAGACTGTTTCAAATCAGGAAATGTTTTATCTGTCCTACCTTGCACTGACTCAACACCAGAAACAGATGTCTGCTAAAGAACGTTCTCATCATCATCATCATCTCAGGCTTGCAACTGAGACTAATTCCAACCACTGATCCCAGTTCAGGGAAATAGAGAGAAGCTGCAGCCCCTTATGGAAGCATCAGTGGTCCCCAACCCTCTACCTGGAGAGACTAACCAAGGTGTCACCAGAGATGCTTCCCATCTTCTCATGTACACTGCCATCCTGCTTCACGTGCCTTTCTACCTGGGACTACCAAAACAATTCCCAAATTCCTACTGGCCCAAACTGCGTTTGTCCCCCTGGCCCAGTCTTGGAAAAAAAACTTCCACTGGTTAATCTGCTCTTTATTTGTCCTATACAGTTTGCACAGGGAAGAAATCTTGCCAAGATCAGTAGGTAAGGTATATTACTCTGAGGGGCAAACAAGATCTTGGCCAGCTTTTAGAACATTTAAAACCTGTGAGATGGTGAGAGAGTGCTGTTTGTTTGCTTGTTTATAAAACATTTTCTCCTTTTAAGTAAAAGAAGACTAAAGAGTGAGCCTCAACTACTTAAAAAATCCCATAGTAACCACAACAAAATGACGTACAAACACACACAAGCTCTTTGTGCACACAGTTAACCGTAAGGACCAATGCCCCAGAAAAGGGCACATGCATGCCCCACCTCAAGGACTTGCCACACTTTTTTCCCATTTAATCTTACGCCTGTACGTGAGAAAAGGGATCAGCGTTCTATTCTGGAAAACTGCAAGCAGAAAGCTTCCATGAAGGTATAAAACAAAGGATGGCTTCA